>NW_027656378.1:75000-96487 GCF_964235325.1 Thermobia domestica
ATTTTTTATTAATGGTGCGTAATTGATATCGGCACTAGAGTTTTGCACAAGTAGGGCTCTTAATATATATATTTGTTTCAATTTAACATCACTTAGCGCCACTAAAACAACGTTAGACTTAGGTCTACAGCTGAATGTGAGAGAAATAGAATCGCATGAGAACTCTGGGAACCGAATCTGGAGCTCCGAGGCCACTCGTATGTATGGGAAACTTTTCAAAGTATGTTTATGAATTAGATCAAAATCACAAGTGTTACCGATTACGTGTTGATTGCGACGGTGTAGTTTACCACTACTCCATTTTGCTGTTGTTTGCCACGCTATTGTTCTCTCTGATTTATCTTATAACATAATTGTGAAGATTTATAGAAAATCTACTTAAAAACTAACGTTTGCCAGATGACCATATTATAACAAACAGATCTATTATAAACAGAATATTCCTAACGATCTCAAACACTGGTACTCCTTTTATTTCGTAACCATAGTTTTGAGTATTCATTAGACATTTTTTCTTTAAAGATATTTTATTAATGTTTTAGTTTATTCTGAAAATTTAAATTACATCTGAATGTTCCATTTCGTATCCTCTGACTTTGTCCGTTAGCTATTTTAGTAGATTTACGTTTTTGCTCGTTTGACATTAGACAGGATCGATCGCTCATTAATATTTGTTTTAAAGAGTTTGTATAGGCTAATTGTATTGAGATATATGCGGTCAGTGGCAGAGCGTTTACCTCTGTTGCGCGGGGACCCTGGATTCGATCCCAGTTCACTCCAAGTGGACTTCATGATGGACAAATACCGTGTGCGTGGGTTTTCTCGGGGTTCTTCCATTTTCTCTCACTTTATTCATTCCACCATTGTCTTTATTTCTCATCATCACCGTCTGTTTAGCCTAGCCGGCATTAGTGCTGTCGAAATCGGTTTTTGAAAAAAATCGAAAACCGGTTTTTGAAAAAAGTGAAATTTCATAAAACCGAAATGTCGGTTTTGAAAACCGTTTTGCGGTTTCGGTTTTTGAAAACCGCTTTTTCGGTTTCGGTTTTGAAAACCGTTTTTGCGGTTTCGGTTTTTGAAAACCGTTTTTACGGTTTCGGTTTTGAAAACCGTTTTTGCGGTCTCGGTTATCAAAACCGCTTTTGAAGTTTTCGGTTTTCAGGAAACCGGTTTTCTTAAAAACAGAAAACCGCAAATGTCACAAAAATTCGAAAGCACTAATATCAGGTAACGACGAGAAAACAGCTAAGAATCTTTCCCCACTTCGTCTCTCAGTTGCCAGATGGAGGGAAACTTCCCTCGGCGTAGGGAAAAAATGCTCAAAATTTGCAGAGGGGAAAGAATATATTTTTTTCTTAAAATGTCATAGGCCTACCGCTCACTGGCAACATTTTGTCGGGCAACTATCTTGTTGCTCTGGATAAATGCATTGAGTCTTATGGGAGTCCGCTCACTGAGGCGACAGCGACAGAAAAGTTGCCGAGGTGTCGCCAAGCAGGGCTACAGCAGGGCAACAGCTCGGCGACGGAACAGTTGCGCAACATCTAAAAATGCATTGAGTCTTATGGGAGTCCGCTCACTGAGGCGACGGCGACAGAAAAGTTGCCGGGGTACCTCCAAATAGAAAGGTAAAAAAATAAATGTTTTCTACATTTTTCTCACGTAACAGTTCGTTCCGTGTGAAAAGAAGTGTTCGCAATGGAAACTAATACATTCTTTGATTAGTGGCTATCATGTTTTTAGTGATAAAGACTATGAAAAATTAATTGAGGATATAGAGAAACGCTCAGCGTTAAAGATGAAATATATATATAAAGAAGAAACTATGGAAGGAAGTGTGTTTCGCTGTTATAAGAAACTAGAATGAGGTTTCCAGCCAAGAAAAAACAACACAGGTAGGTACATTTTTCGATAATGACATATCGCTGTCATACTACACACTACTACTTTCATTAATTTCCCACAACTAGAAAAAAATACAGATAAAATTATCATTCTCAATTTTCTTTCCATTTCAAATATAAAAAAGAAAAAACTGTACTGGCCGATTTTAAAACGTGAAGAACACGCGAGAAGGACGAAGAAAGCCAATTTTTATTTTATGGCTATACGTAGAACACCTGAGAGTACAGTTACGGTACAGTGTTGTCGGATTGCCGCTTTTGTTAGTTTCGTTCTCTTAGTTATTTCCAGTCGTTTTATATTTTCGTTATTCTTGTTATCCTTTGATTCGAATAATTGTTCCCGTTCATATTAGCTTACACAATGCTGTTATTTTTGTCACTCACTGACATTCAGGGACGTCATTTAGGGGGGGGCAGGAGGTGCAATTGCTCCACAAGAGTTTGAGGAATACATATACTTTAATCAAGTGTCTACTAATATACTAGTACAAAACGTGAAAGTCTTATGTCGGTGGTGCTCTTGCCTCCCTCAAGTGAAGTCTGAAATAACGCACCTGTTAACGCTACCTTCGAAAGTTTATTTAAATTTATTTATTTAACCATTGGAATGGGCGGTAGTTTTTTTTATTTTATTATTTTTTTAATGTCCGAAACCAGCGATTATGTGAACTGTTCCGGTTGCCGATTATGTAAATTGTAATATCAAATGCTCGGCAACTTTTCTGTTGCCGTCGCCAGTGAGCGAGGGTATGGCAACAAAACTGTTTTGTCTCCGTGAAGTTGCTGACTGCAGGCGACAGCGACGAGATAGTTGCGCCACTGTTTTGTCGCCAGTGAGCGGTAGGCCTTAAAGTGTAGGCTTGTTGAATATACTTTTACAATTGGCAGAATAAAAAAATAAGTTGTAATTTCTCACAAAGGGCACGGCTATCATTATTGGGAAGTAAAAAAATACAGAATACAACAACATGATCGGTGTTTCCGTCACGTATGAACTATTGCAAGTGTCTGGGACTTGCGATAAGAAACCGGTCAACACATGCAAAACCACAACATTCACATTTATCGGAGTGGCAACAAGACAACAATTGTGTATTGCGATCTAAATTTTCTTTCTTTCTTTTTTTTTTTTAAAGAAAGGGAAGTGGTGTTTTTTGTTAAGAAAAGAAAGAGTGGCAGTACTATTTTTAAAGACAAGGTAAAAGAGTAATGATAATATAAAAGATCTCAGTCTAAGTGGATGAGATTTCAGATTGAATTTTATGAGTTGCATGTAGAGGGATCTTAAGTAGGGATATACCTTGTTTTCTATTTAGCTTAGTGTTGTCATATTACCTGATTTTAACGGGTACCACCCGATTTTCAGGTTCTATATTCGTCTCCCACTTAAACATAATCACGAAAAACCACGCGATTTTTGGGATTGGAGAAATATCTAAGACGACTTAGTTGATAAAATGGTGGTATATTCAATGTAAACCGCCACACCTCTGATAATCTCAATCGCGATTGAGTTAAATTTGGACTCGCGGTCAGGCTGTGGGCTATTTGAGCAGTGTGCGTTGAGTTGATTTTGAGTTTAACGTCCCGTTCAGCAGCGAACTATATGAGACGCGGACCTACTGATTAACGTGGAATCCGAACCACATGAGCTCCGCCGGGAATCAAACCCGGGTCTCCCACGCCAAAGGCGCGTACGCTAACCGCTTAGCCACGAAGGAGCTCGAGCAGTGCGCGTGTGTAGGTACATTTATTAAGAAGGGATCTGGTCTAATGCACAATGGTTTTCTTTGTGTAGTTCATGTGTTTTTAATGTAATGTATTGGAGGTTCTATACGAATGTAGATGTTGTGACAAACATACTTGAATTATTCATGCCTTCATAAGCTACAAGAATGCCGAACGACAATTTGAAGTGTAACTTTAAAGACTCTTATAGATGCGAATTTACGTATGCTAGCCAGGGCAGAACTCAGTTTGAAGCAAAATGTACACTCTGGAAAACTCAGTTTCGTTTGAAAAGTAGGCTGCAGGGAAGCAAAATGGGCCCTACCTGATTTTTATATATTTTGTAAATTAGACCACGGGGAACACGCATATGAAGGAATTTTGACATTCCAAATTTCGGAACTCGAGATATCGAACATAAAGTGACCACGGAAGCAAACTGGACCCCATCTGATTTTTATATATTTTGTAAATTAGACCACGGGGAACACGAATATGAAGGAATTTTGACATTTCGAATTTCGGAACTCGAGATATTCGAACATAAAATGACCACGGAAGTAAATCGGACCCCACCTGATTTTTATATATTTTGTAAACTGGATCACAAGGAGCACGAATCTGAAGGAGTTTTGACATTCCGACTTTCGGAATTCGAGATATTAAAACTTAAAGTTTAATATAGACCATGGGTGCCCACAGAGGGGGCGGTAAGAGAAGGCAATTGCCCCCCCCTTGGATTTTCGAAAAAGGTTAACTTTTATAGGCTCCTTTGGTGACAAAAGTTTGAGTTTAATTGCTTTCGGAAGCCGAAGATGCTTTTTCTTTTTAATTTCTGTTAATGGTATAGTGTTCAGAATGGATATGACTTTTTTTACTAAGAGGCAAAAAGGTCAGAATAGCGTTGTCCGAATTCCGGAATCAAGCAACTTGAAAGTAATAGAAAGAGAGCTAGGTCCTATATTATCTTCCATCTTTTTCTGCACAACACATGATATATCTCTTCGAGGTGATAAATCAAATTCGAGTGTGTTCCTTGATGTGTTAGACTTTCTTGTCTAGCCTGGAGACACTCCGCCTTGCGCAGAGTAGTTTTGACGTATGATTAGCGTCATACTAAACGCCTCACAACTGCAGGAAACATAGGCCTATGTTAGTTGAAATGTTCACTGACTCGTGAGTTCACTGTGTTCACTGTGTTGTTACGTACAATATTTCGTTAGATATTCATGAAATAAAGTTTACATGTTATCTTATGGGGACTGAGAAACCAGTGCCAAAAGGTACAACATCCCCTTAAAGGACGATCGGCAATGCGAATTATACTTCACAATGAATTCAAAATGAATTGATTTCAGTTTGTGAAAAGGAATAGCTTTAGTTAACCCAAAATAGAAGAATTCCTTGGTTTTGTGGCTCTACAGGAACTTAATGCAAAGGTAATTTAACTGAGGTTTTATCCTTTTTGTCAAAATGTGACCTTGATATGTTGAAATTATGTGGACAGAGTTATGACGAATGCGACACAATGGCAGGAGCAGGGACGGCGCTAAGGGTGGGCGGGGGTGGGCAACCGCCCACCCGATGGATGGCCTCGCCCACCCATCCGCCCACCCCAACAGAACAGGGGTGTCATTAAGGGGGGACAGGAGGGGGCAATTGCCCCCCGCAAGATTTTGAGGAATACATATACTTTATCGATTGTCTACTAATATACTAGTGCAAACTGTGAAAGCCTTATGTTGTTGGTGTTCTTGCCCCCTCAAGCGAAGTCTGAAATGACACCCCTGCAACAGTAGTAGAATAATGAAGGTGACCAGTGCCGGATTTAAGTCTGATGGGGCCCTAAGCTATTGAAGATAATGGGGCCAATTTATTTCTAGCATTCTTTTTCAGCGACAAAATTTCGCCTTTTCTGTTTGCATATATGCTATATGGTAATTTATGAACCTAATACATATCTATTAAGTAAATACGTTTTCGTGTATATTTCGTTAACTTAACTTACTGTTTTGAATACATTACAGAAAAACTGTAAAATTTGTAAAATTAGCGGTAGTTTAATTTGGTACCAATAAAGTCCCTTGCCGATCTTTTTGCACCAACTATGATCAACGCTCCACGCCATGCTTCTACAATATGTGGAGACCGCATCATTTCTCATTTCAAGTTGTTTCTATTCAGTTGAGTAAAGTTTGAAACGTTTCCAGGGATCCGTGTAAGTAAATACAGTCTAAATATCATCCAGGGTTGGTAATTACTGTCTGAAGCTCAACTAATCGTGTGAGCTTTTTCCAGGTCAGGTTACTGGAGTAACTCGAAATGGAATGCAACCCTCGAAGATTACACAAGGTGTAATACGACACAAATTCGCTGGAACCAGAGGCGAACTTAGAAGGTTAAAACTGGAGAAGGGGCAACTAAAACCCAGATTATGATAGATATATCGTGAGTTTACTCTAAACTTTCAAAAATATGTAAGTAATGGCTTCAATTATTTTTGTCACTCAAAAAACTGGGATCGTAGACCTCTCCGGCCCCTGGCTAGATACGTCTCTGGCTGAAAATCATAAAAACATCGTTAAAAAACCTAACTGTTGCACTAAAATTATTATAAGACCTATAAATGTAGGTAGCATCTTTTTACTGCGACGTGAAAAGATGTTGGTACCTTGCCTTGCTATGTAGTAACTAGTGGCGTATTTAGGTGGGTGGCTTCCGGGCTTAACCTGCCCCCGAAATCACTTAGTATAGTAAAGTAAATGAAATATCTTGCAGAATGTTCACATTTCCAAGCAAAGCCCCCCCCCCGAAAGTTAGCAAAGCCCCTCCCGAAAGGAAATCGTAAATACGCCACTGGTAGTAACTAGTGCCGATAACCTAATGGATTCAGCCTGTTGCATACTAACTTACACAAGGTAAATTCGGGCAGTTCTGAACGTAACAATACATAAAATGCTGTTAATATATACAAACGAACGACTCATATGCCTAGAACGAATGGATGAAATCACTACGATTCGTGCTCCTATCCTTTCCTTTAGTCAGGGGCGGATCCATTCTGAATGTTTAGGGGGGTCAATCGTTCGAAGTCAATAGGTTTCATTTTACGTTTATAATACAAAGATGAAAATTCTTAGGATATGTTTTATTTTTTAAATAAAAACATATTCAAGTCTGGGGGGCGATCGCCCCCTGCCTTTAGTGATCCATTATTGCACTCTATAGATCACTATATGAGCTCCTCCGTGGCTAAGCGGTTAGCGTACGCACCTTTGGCGTGGGAGACCCGGGTTCGATTCCCGGTGGGAGCTCATGTGGTTCGGATTCCACGTTAATCAGTAGGTCCCGTCTCATGTAGCCTCGCTGCTGAAAGGGACGTTAAACTCAAAATCAACTCAACTCTATAGATCACTATGAAAATCAGTGCCAAGTTCTGAAAGTTCTGAAAATACTTCTGCAAACTACTTTTCGTACTTACGTACAGCGAAATAAAATAGCTATAATTTCGCGATGTAAAGATTATTGCTGCGTAGGGCTGTAATTCCTTTATATTTTACTATTATTTCGCGAGCTTGTCCTTTCATGCCTTCTTCTTAAGCATCCACTGTTACCAGACTCAATTTCTTGTCGAATTCCAAATAGTACAAGAAAGGGTAGCACTAGATGTCTATCCGCATACAAGATACTGTATCACTTATGCTGTGAAGTCTTATTAAAGTAGCTAAGTGTAATGGCTGGAAAACAGGGTCCCGATTACAAATGGGGCTCTGAAACAAAATCCCCATTACAAGCGGAACTGGGAAACGAGGGTTCCATTGCAGGCGGGTTGGAAAACAGGACCCTATTACTTGCTTCATGAGAGCTTAATACATAACAGTACAGAACACCGTTGTTGTATGTGCGTTTTATCTTATTTGCTTTTTCTTGTTATTTGGAAATGACATTACAGCCACTTTTTCTTTAAATTTTTTTGGGCCCAAGAGAGCTATAGCTTGTTTAGCTTATACGCAAATCCGGCACTGAAGGTGACATCCTGTACTTCACAAGCAATAGGTATTACTTTCGATTGTAATGTAATAGGTTCTATGACTCTGTTTAACTCTGCAATGGACAATGATTTTAAGACAGATACTTGTAGTAATATAATGATGCCAAAAGTCGTGATTAATGAATTGAAGTTTAACACACACGCACAATCGTGCTATTGAAACGCCAGTGTTTGTATGTGCTGCACTGAAAAAAAAAAGTGCTTTTTAAAATGCCAAACTAAATAATGGACAGAGCTGGCCAGTATTATCTATTGTCTCATTTTGAAAAAGAGAGGGAGGAGAGTAGTGCTTTGTGTGAAGGGCGCCGATCCTGGGGGCCCAAGGGGGCCCGGGCTCCACCAAAGCCCATGTGCGCCCCCGCATTTTATTTATGAATATACAATATTTGGCATAATTTGGATTCAATTTGTCTTAAAATCCTCATGCATGCCTTCTGCATCTGAATGCTCCCCCCCCCAAATTTACAGAGAAATCGGCGCCCTTGCTTTGTGTTGGCGCGATAGCTTCTTATAAGATGGTTCCAACTTGCAATTGTTTACAGCAATGTACCACATGTCTTACCCGTGTGGCATTAAACAGATTTGTAAAAGCTCTTATTATAGCATTGTTGAGTTGATCTCTGTTGCGTTCAGAAGTCTTGGCGGTCGGTGCTTGTTCAGCTAATATGTCGAAAAAATTTAGCGATTTCTTCTCAGGCTCGGTGTCTTTCTCGTGTTCAAAGAAGCGCGATTTTCAATCCGTTGATGTTAGTGATAATCCTTCTTGTTCAATGGGGAAAAAGACAAAAAATACAAATACATGTGACAACCAGGATTCGCAATTTGAAGTGTTCGATTTCGAGGAAAGTGAAAATGAACTAGATGTTGGAGAGAGCGAAGACGACAGCATTGCTTCTGAAGTTACTCATTTATATTTTTTGTCTCTTGCTTTCTTGTAATAAATACTTCAAAGATAAAAATGTTTGCAGCAGCCTATTTTATCCTTGTTTTACTTTACCTACTTATTGTGTATTTTATGTTATTAAGAGTCTTCATCCCGGCGAAATTAAAATACCGCTAATTGTACAGTAATTATGTGATATCTTCAAATAGATAAAATATAATTGAAATATGGAACAAGAGCGCCCTAGACAATATTATTTTGCGTGAGGTACCGTTATCACAAGTCACCTAGTGGCTTTCCGTTTTCACCTGTTTAGAAACGCGAAAATAAATGCCGATATTCAAAATGGCTCGAAATTGAAAGCAGATAAGTGAGTCGTGATAACGGTTTCTCAGGTAAAATGAAATTGTCTAGGGCGCTCTTGTTCCACATTTCGATTATCTTTTATCTATTTGAAGATATCACATAATTACTGTAAAATTAGCGGTGTTTTAATTTCGCCGGGATGAAGACTCTTAACGAAAAGTAGAGTATTATCTGTTAGTCTGCGTTGTTTGAACCTTCTTTTATTTCTATGCATTCATGTGCATTCTTGGAGGGAGAGGAGATAAAGCAGTCTTGAACTTCTTCGACTACACAGAACACACCGTTATTATTGTTTAAAAAGCTGAAAGTAGAGGTAGTGTGTGTGTCACGCGGAATTCGGTAGGTCGAGCATATTGCCACGAACTCCCGCAGCCCATCCTAAGTCCTGCATTTCTTCAGTTTTACCAGGTGAATGCTGGAATGGCACCTTCTATAAGGCCAACACAGCTGTTTTCCACATCCTTGTTTCTCCCCTATTTCGGTCTGAGCCTTAGCTAACTAAAGAGTATAAAAAATAAAATTTAATTATTGTCAAAAAATGTCTACGTTGCCCAGTTCTCATTTTCGTTGTCCGCCCACCCAGCAACTAGGTCCGCCTCTTTCCGCCCACCCCATCAAGCGTTCCTGGCGCCGTCCCTGGGCAGGAGCGGAAGGTGATGTGAACAGAATGACACAAAAACAATATCCTAAGGCGTTATTTCTTCACTGTGCTAACGATAAATTAAATTTGGTTATTATGACACTAATGAACTTAAACACATTCAAAATTCAGTTTCAAATATGCAAAATTTAATCTTTTTTTTTTTTTTCGTGAAAGGTCTGTCAGAAAAAAATGTGCCTCTCTTCTGTGAAACATGGTGGTCTGCAAAGAACAAAAACATCACAATATTTTTGGAAAAGTCTTAGAAATAATGAATTGCCTAAAACAGCTGTCTCCTGGTGGAAACAGAAGCTCGCAACAAAGTACTCATAATGTACTTAATTCTTCAGCGTCATCTGGTACATTAATATCAATGCACATCATGGCCAAATACAGTGCTATTTTAGAGCCAACTACAAATGCTCTACAGGGAGAGACAATAGATCTTTCCAAGGTACAAGAATACATTGAAATTATTTTGGACATGTTTGAAAATCATCCAGATGTCACCAACTGCTTTCACCAACTTTCACATTTGGTACATGGGGTCCTCGGTTCGATCCTAACTCGCGCCAAGTGAACTTTGTTTTGGACAAACACCGTGTGCGTGGGTTTTATCGGGATTCTTCCAGTTTCTCCCACTTTCTTCATTCCACCATTTTCATTCATTACTCATCATCACCGTCTCCTTTAGCCTCTCGGGCATAATCGTGGGACGTAAAACTTAAAGATTTCATTACATTTGCTTTCACCAACTATACATAGCTACCGAAGCCTCGGCTGTCGCTGTTGGGAGTGTAACAGAAATATTCCTTCCCCTCCCAGCGATTACTTGCACAGTAGAACGTCCATGTGGTATTTTAATGAGAGTAAAAGCTTGGTTACGCTTAAGAATGGAGGAGAAAAGACCTAGTGGACTGTGTATATTGTGTCCACCGAAAATATGTGCTTGTAAACAAGAAAGTGTTCATACATCAAGCAATTATAAGATTCGCTAAGGAGGGTCCTCGTCGACTAGAATTTCAGTTCAACAAACAACAATGAATGAAAAGTAGGCTAAGTAGATTATTTGTGTTGTCTTTTTCCTGTCAATGCTATCCTAATTCTAGTCTGTTGACTTTTTATATATGTTTACTATATAGGCTAGTTAATGAAGTTATACTATGTGCTAATATAATTGATGAGTTCGCCATGAAGGATTACGTGCATACGTCTTTTGATGTGAGAGTGGGATATATATATATATATATGTGTGTGTGTGTGTGTGTGTGTGTCTTGCCCCTCCTTGGAAAAAGTCCTGCGGGCGCCCATGATATAGACGCTATGTATTTATATGAAAAAAAAAACACTATATTCTCTATACAAAACATATTATGTCCTGTGAGATATATAAAGGTAACCAACTAAGTTCTGTCGCTTTTTGTGGAGGTCTGTGCTCAATTGGTTCTCACACCGTGAGTTGAATGCGAATGGAGAAAAGGCGAAGGTCAGATGTTGGTGTGGGTATATCCAACATTCTACCTACTTGTGGCAGTTCAGTTACAACGTAAACTTGTGTAAGGACAAAGTGAATATAGAACCTCCTCAGAGCGTCATAAGGGCGTGTATGCTGTACGAGTTCAAACTTGGGTCAAACGCCACTGCAGCGGGGCGGAAGGCCTTTCGGGAGGGTGTCGTGATTACGCAGACAGTCCAAGGGTGGTTTAGAAAGTTTAAGAACGGTGACAAAACACTCACGAAAGACGCACCACGTGCCGGAAGACCAACACATGTACAAAATTAAGATCTTCAGGTAGCAATTGAGGCGAACAATGGAGAGACATGTGAGGAACTGGGGCTAACATTCAATATAAGTGGAGAAACCATTCAGCACCACCTCCATCAACTTGGGAAGCACTACAAGTTGAGTGTATGGGTCCCACATGATTTTTACTCCGATCCAGAAGGCTACGCGAGCAGACACCTGTGTTTCTTTGCTGACTCGTCTGAGGAAGAATCCATTTCTGGACAGGATGTTGACATGTGATGAGAAGTGAGTCCTGTACGAAGCTCCACGGCGTCGTCATTTGGTTAAAATCCCATGAACCGGTTCCAAAACAGCTGAAACCAGTAATGCAGCAGAAAGTCCTCCTGTGTGTTTGGTGGACTGCTCGCGACATCGTGCATCGGGAACTGCTACCGGCTGGTCAGAGTAGAACACCAATAAAACTGTCAACAGTTGAGCCGTGTTCAAGAAAAACTCAAAAGCCTGGAGCCAGCACTTCTCAATCGCTAAGGGGTTCTCCCGTTACGGGACAACGCTAAGCCCCATATGGATAGAATGACTCGGGACACCATCCTATGCCTTGGATAGGAAACACTATTGCATCCGACATACTTTCCGGACATTGCACCGTCCGATTATCATCTGTTCCATTACTTGCACACTCACCTTAGAGAACTCTAGTTCAACTACGTAGTAGAGGTGCGAAATGCACTTGATACCTTGTTCGCTTCACGGCATACCAAGTTCTACCGCGAAACAATCCATGCACATCCCGAACGTTGGCAGAAGGTCGTTGATACTGATGGGTACTACTTTTTAATCTTCCAGATACGTCTTAGGTGACATATCGATGCTCTAAGGTGATAGGTCAAAAAGCGACAGAACTTTCTTCGTTACTTTTATACATACCATATAAAACTACTGTATAAGTTCTAGTATCTCGAGTTTGGGAAGTCGGAATGTCAAAATTTCTTCAGATTATTGCTCATTTTGGTCTAGTTTACAAAATATATAAAAATCAAATGAGGACCTTTTTGCTTCCGTGGTCACTTTATGTTCGAACATCTGGAGTTACGAAATTCGGAACGTCAAAATTCCTTATGATTCGTGCTCTTCGTGGTGTAATTTACAAAATATATGCAGGGGTCCAGTTTGCTTCCTTGCAGCCGAAAAGTACATTGGAAGTGTCATCAAAGAAATAACTTTAAAAAAAGTGCGAAGGATCCCAGGTCAGTATTTGTAACACACAAGTTCACATCAGTCCGTATGGTTTAGAACCCGCAACTTTTCTAATTTTAAAATATGGCAACCCTAATTTAGCTGTGACTTATACAACCATCGAATTATCCCTTTCGCGCAGTGCTGCACATATTACCGTAATAGTCTTGGAGCAAATAAAAAAAGTTAAAAGAGACATATAAATCAATACAATTGTCTCGATCGATAGATGCTTTCACAATTGTTAAAAGGTGTAATTAATAACAGCATACATTGTTTCTGCTTTGAAAAGGACAAACATGGTTTCGCTTATAAAACCGCAAATACGGTTTCGGGCGGCTTTCGCTTTCGAAAACCGCTTTTTCGGTTTCGGTTTTGAAAACCGCTTTTTCGCTTTCGGTTTTGAAAACCGTTTTTGCGGTTTCGGTTTGGAAACCGCTTTTGCGGTTTCGGTTTTGAAAACCGCTTTTGCGGTTTTCGGTTTTCAGAAAACCGGTTTTCTCAAAAACCGAAAACCGCAAATGTCACAAAAATTCGACAGCACTAGCCGGCATAACTGTGGGATGTAAAACTGAAAGATTCATTTCATTTTCTAATTAAAAATACGCAAAGCTCACTTCGCGCGAGAAAGAATCTAACCGGAGACCCCAAGTACCAGAGGTGAATGCTTTACCACTGAGCCACCTTTGCCCATACATACTTAATAGGCGGTCGCAAATAGGAAAAGTTACAAAAGTCAGCTGTAACACATCTTCTTTCTCATCTCAACTATAGGTTGGTGTGCAAAGGATCAGGTCAGATGCTCAAGTATGTTTTGCCCAACCATTAAGATCTGTGACATTTGTTCAAGTATCTTATCTTGCTATTGTTCATGAACTGGAAATCCATGACAGACTCGAAAATCTTGGCTAATGGCCAGAACGAAGGTGGGGGTGGGGGGTGAGATTTTCATAGGTCTATATGATAAAATATACGCAGGGTTGCCACAAGTTAGATATCATATTTTCCATATTACGAAGGCAAAACACTGTATTTGAGCAATTTAAGTACAAACTGCATTTCTTTCGTTACCTAAAAGACTTAAGAAAATGAGAATAATTAATTAGAAATATATAGATGATATTGTATTTAAAACAAACTATCCTTTTACACCGTATATGCGAATTCTTCAATAAATTACATTAATTTCTTAGGTTATATACAGTATAATTCAAATGAGCTGTATTGAAGGGAATTATATTAAATTATCCATTGTTTAAAACAAAACGTTTTATGCTAGAGTATAACAAAGATTAAGAATAGTGTTAGCCAAGAGACGAGATTTAAGACGGTTTCGTCTTGAAAAGGAGGCGTGAAACTGTTGTTTTTAAAAACGTGTTTATTGGAAGAGTACGGTGTCGCTCATCATCGCCTAGACGATACTTCTTTAGGTAAAAATAAACGTGAAATTTGGACAGAATATTTCTTGGGTGTACACCATTATCGCAGAAAGAAATGAAAGAAAGTGCTTATAGTATAGAGAGCACACAATATTCGATGCTGCGTTGTCATGTTTGGATTTGTTTTACAAGTTATATGAGATTGTTTCAGTTTCATACAGAGGCAAATATCAATAAATATAATAGACGTTTATTATAACACAATTAATTGCCACATTTGAAGTAAGCTTAATTATTTCGAAAGATGATGCTAAGTTCCGTAGTAATTGTTAACCTGTACTAGGGATGGCCAATTCCGGAATTTTTACTTTCCGGAATCCGAAAAGTAAAATCAGAAAATTCCGGATTTCGGAAAAATTCCGGAATTCGGAAAAATCTGGATTTCGGAAAAATTCCGGATTTCGCAAAATTTTCGGAATTCGGTAAAATTCCGCATTTCGAAAAAAATCCGGATTTCGGAAAAATTCCGGATTTCGGAAAAAATATTTTTTCTTTTTGTAATCCTAAGAATTTTGTTCAAATGCAAACGAACAAATTTCCTTTTTGTAATCCTAAGAATGTATGATGCAAGTTAAGCTGAAACTTAAATCCTAAAGTATACACTACTCAATCTTTCCATGGTTAATGAGATGTAGTCCAAAAGTACGATGTACTCCTAATATTTAATTTTTGTTTTACTGTGATATTGTCCAGAGGTAAGACATATATCGCACTGAGATAAACAACTTGACATAATGAAGATGTTATCATACGTAGTTTTCCAGAAAATCGTTAGAAACGAATTTTTATGAAGTTAAAATATGCGTCGCTTGTTGCCAGTGTGATGCAATTGATAAATTTTATGCTGGAATAGTATTATTATTATTATTATTATTATTATTATTATTATTATTATTATTATTATTATTATTATTATTATTATTATTATTAATCGTTAAGTGTAATGTAAAAGAAAAATATGAACCGGTAAGTAGTAGATTTTATCTGTTGTTTTTTGATATCTTCTAATAGTAATAACAAACTGCTTGTAAATACACAATGATTATCAAGGACAATGGCATATTAATGTAAGGACTACTCTGCAGACTAGCAATAAATAACAGATAAACAATAGTTGCAAAAAAAAAAAAAAAAAAAGTAACTAACTTGGGACATCCACATTGCGCATTATGTTTGCGAGAATATAGGGACGCATTGAGACTCTGTTATTATGTTCGTTTGGCTAATTTTAATAAGGTGAGCCTCATGTATAAAGTTGTTAAAGTCATATAATTACTCCAAGGGCCGTACGATGGAGGCATTAACGTTAATATTAATGGCACTAATGAGCACTTACTTGCTCTAACGGTTAACCTCATTTTTTAGATGACTCTTACAAGTGGGTGTGTTGGCATGCAGTTAGAAGACCTATATGCATTATTTAAAAAGCACATGTTATCTGTGGAGTACTAACGATTTGCGTCACTATCGAACACTAACGTAGCACTAGCGACGTTTAAAGTCGAAATTGGGGTCTGACATAAGTGGCTTGTCAACTTCACGGACATTATATCTTCCTTGAATGCGAGGATTTTGGGCCCGGGAAATTTGCGCCCTACCACAAAAATAAGGAAAAATGCGCCCGCAATATATTTACACTGGGATGTTTGCGCCCTACCCCAAAAAGAAGGAAAAATGCGCCGGCTATATATTTGCACTGGGATGTTTGCGCCCTACAATTCAACTTATTTTTGTATTGTGTAATGTCGGGGCCGGTGGCAGGAGGCGATCAGAACTTTTGCGGCCACTGGTGAGGGAGTCCCACCACAGGTCACGAACATAAAAAGAGATTATTAGCGACAATATCTCTACCAAAGGTAGCCGAAATCAAACTAACAGAATAATTAATAAAGGACCACGAAAGGTCTCAACAATATCACTGCTTTAGAGAGTTGCCTGACATTAAAAATGTAATGGAGCTGAGCAGTCTATGGGGCTCGGCAATTTATTAGTACGGTAAGGAGGAGGTCCGTCCTGTTCAAACAATGTCCGACTAACCAGGCTGTCGGCAAGGTGAGTTGATAGAGAGAGAGAGAACAGGATGAGTGCCTATGTATGACAATAATTAATTACTAAGTTCAAGCACGAGTTTACGAGATTATAAGGGAGCCTTGGTCCATGAATGTCCCGCAGGTAATTGCCAGCACTTTAGGGCAGTGGCGGCTCCAAAGGGGGGGGTCACTAGTTAACGTGAAGCCCACACAACAACGAGATTAATTAGCACACCAAAATAATAGACAACTAGGACTCGTGCAAAGAAATAAATATTTGTAGCGGGACGACAACTTAATAATTAGGCACGTATTATACAACAATGAATTTAAATAAAGCTAATGCAATGTAAACAAGATTATTAACACACTTAATGGACCTCAAGTACATAAACTTCACAAGACAAGGTCAGGCTTGGCCATACTTAAATAATTCAGCCTAATAACAATTTAATCGATAAAACAATAAAATGGAAGAGATAGTTATCGCTAACAACCTTAGTTGTAGAATCACTTTACACAAACACTGAAATCGGCTATTGGGTGCAAAGAAGTAGACGTGATTCTGAGTCGATGCGAGGAATCAAGATGCACAATTAAGATCACTAAAACAATTTAAATCACTCACCTCGCAATCGAACACCTACACAGATGAAAGAGTTCCAAGTGGCCTCTGGAGATATCGTCGAGTCCTGTATAAGTCCAGTTGAGCTTAGCGTGGTAACAAGATGTTCGTTGCAACCAAGAATTCCCAGAAGATGTCTGTATTGGTTCGAGCGGTAAAACCAACAAGATGCTTCCACTTCCTACGGAGAGTGAAGTTCTTTCTCCAATCGGAATTCTCACGGCGAATGCAGGAATAGTACTGGAGTCGCAGAACACACACAGAAGGGTGATGGTTCACTCAACTACAGAAGATAAAGAGTTCGGTCCTCAACAGGCGTGACTGGTGTAGTGGTTCACGTAGGAACCAGAGAACGAAAGAGATGTGATAATAATGACTTCGACGAACGGCTTCTTCGGAGGTACTTTCTGAGAGAATATGAGTAGGTGAGGTCGTACTTTGAAAACTTTAGATAGGCGTTTTAAATGACTGGGACGCCGAGTTAGAAGTAGTATGAGTTTTATTGTAAGTTGCTTTTGTACAGCGCAGAAGAGTTGTTAAGCAATAAGTTGTTATACATCAGAGGTAATTTTAGATGACGCATCAGTCTAGTGGCGTATGCGTGAAACTTGAGAGGGGTCAGAATATGACCAATGATAAAAGAGAAATAAGGGCAGTTCAATGAAGAGATCGAATTACGACTGCCTGCATGTAGAGTAGTAAACTTACTAGAAACAACGTTCAGCACAGTAACAAAGTTCTTGCTGTATTGCACACACGAAACGAAAGCAGAGATGGTCCTTGGTAGGAGAACGGAGATGACGGAGTTCTCCACTAACACAGTGTAATAACACATTCTGATAATGCACTAAGTTCTTCTCTCTATGACTCTAACAAAGTCAGAGAAGAAACGCAAGTCCGGCGGGCGAAGGACAGAAGCCTGAGCCCGAAGAGTGGGCCGGAGCCCCGGCGACGAGCACGAAGCTCGTGCCTCGTAGACACACAATGATTTTCCCCCTGAGAACAGCTTGTACAGCTATTTTGTATTCAGGGAGTTTTTTCACACGTTACGTACGTGGGAGTATAGTAGGGTGGTATCTTCCCAAAAAGGGCGGATACTCGTGTGCAATGAAATTAGTCTTTACGTTTAGATTGGGTATTGATAATCTAAACGACTATTTAGGGTGTTAACTAGAATAGTCACGCATGCGCGTTATTACAAACAGTATAAGGCTTTAGCGTCATCTGGTACATAATATCCAAATTAAAAGTCAAAGGTTAATTTGATATTACAAAGAAAATCAAGCTTTATCCAGATTTTACAGGTTTCTTAATCGTTTCACAATGATACCAAAATACAAGTGTTCCCAAGACACTTATTTTATACGGTGTCAAAATAGACATATTTAGTATTTTCGAAGTGTCAACTTCGGCGCCAAAATGTTAATTATACGTCTACCATGTTTTTGAGAACATCTGGGCTTAAACAGAGGACAATGAGAGTATTCAGAAAATAACATCAGACTCTCAGATAAGACACAAGGGTTAGATATTCCCTTGCACGTGCAGCGAATCGAAGGTTATAGGTTACCAATTCAGATCTGTTTCTCAAGATGCAAAGAGGGGAGAAAAAGATATGAGTTTCATCTTACGAGACAACAGCTAACTTTAAGTATTCGTCTGGCTTAGTTATTCCACAGAAAGAGCAAAATATAAAGAGAGAGAAATTTAACATTGACTAATACCTGCAATAATTACATGGCAATAAAGCAATTAAAAGGTTTTTAAATAGTAATTATGAATTTAATAACAGTAAGAAAAGCAAAAATTTAGGTCGGCCCGAAGGCGCCTCAGGTCGGCCGCTACAGTCCTCCCGCGTAAAATAAAAAAAAAATAGACGAGGGAACTGAGGAATATTTTTTTTTTGACTATTTGGGCTTAAATTTTTTTTTAAAAAAAAAATTAAGTGGCAATATTGTTTTTAAACTTTAGAGTTGGCAACACTTTTTAATCTTTAGGATTGGCAACACTGCTTAATACTCATACATAGATATATTCAATTAAAATTTCTTAGTCCTAGTTGGCAACACTTACTAATTCTTTAAGTAAAGTTCATAAAGGCAAAACATACCAGCAAGTATTATTTTATACACAATTATAGCTAAATAATCGAAGTACTCAAACACATAAAGTAAAAACCTATTGAAATAATTATCTACTATTAGGTAACACCATAATTAAATAATGACACAAAAGTAGTTATATCAGTAGTACAGACGTACTCGTTAAAATCCCAAAACAGCTTAAATATATATTTTTGTGTATATAAGAAGATATACAATTATCTAAAGGTCTAATACCTATGTCATACTCAAACAATTAAAAAGTTAAAGAAATGTTTATATATATACATCTATAACTAGAATTAAATATGAGAACCCCAAAATTATTATTAAACTACGTTAATAAACAAAGTTATCATTAGACTACCAATTATTTAGATATAAAATCTCGATTGTGAGTGAATCACAAATTTAAGAAATTACTACATGGCTCTACCAATGGTTATATACGTATAATACAAAGAGTTCCCTAGTTGGTACGATTTGTTCCTACATATTTACAAAACTAAGCTTTGTCTATAAAAATATACAAAGACTAACAAGGCCAATACAACCTGATTTCGTATAAATACACTATACCTATTAAAACACTATAGCGAGGGATAACACAAATGACTTCAATTATGTACAGTACACATTTAAAATAATTTTTTTTTTTTTACTCAGTTTTTATAGTTATTATTATTATAATACGAGTTCCTATATATACAAAGGATATACCTATATGTAAAGGAGATGGATGACCCATACTAAATTAATATAGTTAGATATTAAACCCAAGTAACATGCAATTATGCTTTACAAATCAATTATAACTACAAAGGAAATATATATAGATAATAAATATTTACACGCATTTTTTTTTACTAGTCTACAATCATTAACGATAGTTGTATTCTTGACCTCTCTAGACATTCAAGGAACTGCACATGTCCTAAACGAAATTTCTACTAGGTATATATATATAGAATTACTAAATTTAACAAAAGATTTGAATGACTTCTATATTATTAAAGTACAAGAATCAACTACCTAAAAATCCTAGAGATTATAAACACTATACAGAATCGCAAGACTACCGTATACAGAATATAACTACATTAGTTAATGAAGTATTTAATTCATGATTTTTATTATTATTATTATTATTATTATTATTACTATATGTAAATTTTTCTTTTTCTCTACGTTTTGTTTTTGATACATTAATTAAAAATTTACACTTTATCACTTACTCCAAAATTGTCAAAACAAACCATTAGTTACACGATAAGAAAGGGAGCCAGTTTGTTTTTATGCTCTTCTAGTCTTTACCAAAATTGGGTTACTGGGACTCCCTGAGGTCGAAGGTTATCCACTACCGGAGGGTAGTTGGGAATTGACGCTCAGATGTTTTCTATTCTTTTTTTTTTGCTACCACACTCCACGCTGAGGTCAG
Source organism: Thermobia domestica (assembly GCF_964235325.1). NCBI lineage: Eukaryota > Metazoa > Arthropoda > Insecta > Zygentoma > Lepismatidae > Thermobia > Thermobia domestica. Next base: position 95,190 of record NW_027656378.1, read on the forward strand.
GGTGGTGTGAAGAAAAAGAAATTATACTACAGCCCTGTCTGGTAAGGGTCTGGTTTTTCTTTTAAACAGAGAACGGCCAAAAGAAGAATTGCTATGTTTTCATACAAGCTTTCGAATGAAATGAAGGCGGATTTCTTTTAGCGCGAAAGGGATAAGCTAAAACATATATATACTTTATAACATTCATCCCTTAAACAATTAGGATTCAGTACGGGACAGCGTATGAATATTTCAAAATGAACCCTTTTTAAATAACATTTATATGGAACACGACTCAATACAGGGTGTTCATAAACTAGATGGCAATTTTACAGTTACGTCTAAAAATACTTAAATTACAATATGACGCAAACGACCAATATACAAGATCAATTATTGTCTAAACTTTCAATACTTTTATTTAACAATATGCCAATTAACGCGTGGTTCAATATTATTGTTTAGTGACTATTGTCACGCAGTTGAACGAACGCTTAACAAAATCAATCAATTAAATCATCTCAATTTATAGAATGAACTACCACAAATAATTAATCAACGCAGTTGAACAGACGCTTAATTAACGTAATCAAATAAATCCTCTCAATTTATAAAATGAACTGCTACAAATAATTAATCGATAAGAGAGGTAGAGTTACAATATACAGTTTTAAATCAACATATATTTAATTGTACTGTTCGCACAGAGGTACTTCACTTTTACGTCATTTTATTAACAAAGGAACCAATATAACTGAAGTACTGACGTTTAGAAGTTAACAATGAATTTAAATATAGCTTCAGGCAATTATCTTGTTGCCTTACTATGATAACAACTACCTTTTACAGCAAAATATTGATATCATTCAATTGGTAGGTCTTAATTTCAACCTGGATATTCACCAAAAATTCATATTAATTATAACATATAATAGATATCAAAATACAATTATCACATGCATTATAACGCATAATATATCAAATGCCATTATCATCATTATTAGAATGTATATTCACGTTAGAATATTATTACAATTACAGCTTAACATGTCTATTCCTAGTAAATACAATAATCAATATATCCAAATGATAAAAATAGAATGTGCCACAACCTTATAGAAATACAATCGAACGGGAATAGACTATAATTACTTAAATACATTTAAGAACAATTAATACAATTCAACGAGAATTCCTTACAGGAGACATGATGTCGACTCTTAGATACAAATTAAGTTGGCACTCGGACGGCAGGAGGCAAGAGAGGTATAATAAAGATTACTTTTAGCCTATCTTCTAATATTAACTCATATGACCCT
>NW_027656379.1:0-96367 GCF_964235325.1 Thermobia domestica
CCCACATATCATGGTAAATAAAGTGCTGGCTTTGCTTCTTCATATTTTGTATGGCCGGGAATTCTCTTTTATCTTATTCATTGGAGGCAAACGTTCTTACAGATTTAGACTGGACTGCAACTGAACACGTGTGGTTTATTGTTCAACAGCCCTGCAACTCTGCAAGTAAACAAGTTACCACCAAACGGAATCTGTAATCAGAGGTCCCACCCTATAGAGGTTCAGACTTTTCTTTACTGAATAGTTTTAAGCTCTTTCCTTTTTTATAGTAGGCAATAAAAATAGAAGAAGAACAGTATTACTTTTCTGCGGCAGTATGTCACTTATTTGAGGAAAGCTATGGTAGTCAAAATTTGCAGACACTCCTCAAATACAGGAAGAATCCCACAGCTGTTTACAAACGCAATCGGAAAAACAAGTTCATTTCTCTGCTTTCACGAAATATTTATGTGTGTGACATTTTGCGTGCTGAAATTAATAATAATAATAATAATAATAATAATAATAATAATAATAATAATAATAATAGTGAATATCTACAATATATTATCATTATTCATACCTTATCTTATTTCTGACAGCAGTGTTACATACATAATTTTGTCTTCTTCAATCACAAGCCATCTCTCCTCCATATCGTTCTGCTTATTTACTCAGTAAAGTACTACTACACTAATATTCATTCAAAACAATTCTTTGATCCAATTTTTGTTGTATATACCCCCATTCATGTCCAGTTCCATCTAAAGAAGCTAGTGTAAAAAATATTTGTTCCCGAGCGTTATAGTAGTGTATGATTGAATTCCGGATATATGAAGGCCCATAAATATGGAAATTACATATGGCTGTTAAAATTAGTGCAATATGCATTGGGCCGCGGAGAACTTTGCATTTGAATCAATTTTACACGAATACCGAGAGAACACTTCGCGAATGTAGCATAGATTGTGTCTTAAAGTTACTCATATACAGACCACGACAATAGTCTAGGAGACAAAGTTTGTGTCTATCTCGTATTGAAAAAGTATCGTAAAAGTGGTGGTCTCTTAGGAACTGTATATGTACCTGGAAATGTATGACTTCATGCCCACCATCAGCCATCTTTTGCAGAATTAAGTGAACGAGAGATATATTTATTTATTTATTACTAAGCTACCAGATACAATCTCAGAGGCCATTTTACACTGGAGCACTCAAATCAACAATAATAACAACATTGGGAAATGAAGTGGAAGGATGGCGGCCAGGGTCTGTATTTTAAGGTACCATCTCAACATTGACCTGGTGTAACTGAGGTAAACCCTGGAAAACCTCAGTCAGGATACTGAACTCTGGATTCGAGCATGGGACCTTCCGATTGCGAAGCAAAAACGCTGTAGTGATAATAAATCTTTGAGTTTTACGCCCCACTCTTATGTCGGCTAGGCTAAAGGAGATGGGGATGATGAGTAATGAATGAAATGGTGGAATGAAGAAAGTGGGAGGAAATGGGCGGGCCCCGAGAAAACCGATGCACACGGTGGTCGTCCACCACAAGGTTCACTTGGCGGGAGCAGAGATGGAACCCGGGACCCCATGCACCAGAGGTGAACGCTCTACCAATGAGCCACGGCGGTTATTAATAATAATAATAATAATAATAATAATAATAATAATAATAATAATAATAATAATAATAAGAAGAAGAAGAAGAAGAAGAAGTGTCATTGATAATAATTGTATTGTGTAGTATGATACTTGAAGAGAGTACTTGAACTACACACACGATTAGGCTCGATTTGGCTCGACTCGACTCGGAACTCGAACCAAATTCAAGTCGAGTTTCCTAGTCGAGTTGGAGGAAATTTTTCGAGCCGAGTTCTCGAGTCGAGTTCAAACATGTCTGTTTCGAGTCGAGTCGAGTTTCAAAGAAAACTCGCTCGTGCCCATCCCTAATTTTTACAAACCAACTTACTACTAATTTTCCATATATAGAAAGTGCCCCTCCCCCACATAAAGGAGAATTTTAAAAAATGCTAGGACAAATTCTGTTTATTTTCAATAAAGAGTTAATACACTGAATTTCAGCTCCGTAAATTTAACGGCTTGCGAGATACTCATTTTTTTTCGCAAAAATTTGGATCCTCACTACCTCCTTAGGATATTATGCATTATAATAAAAGCAATATAACATCCCAATTTGGATTAAGGCCGAACTATATACCAAAAGTAATTTCATTTGACTTTGCAATTTGACCGTGATGATCAGGCACACATAGTTACATTCAATTTTTTATATATTACAGTGATTCAAAAATGTATTTTTTTTCAGTAGTTAGCTCTAAAAACTCACAGGTCTCGAAAGCTAAGTTGTAGTGTAAGTCCTATTGCTATTATTACAATTAAAAATATCAATATCCAAAAGTGCCTGAAGTTCTTTTTTTTACATGGTTAGATATACTCACCTCAGGTAAGTAGACAGAAACAAGTGGAAAAGGAAGGGAAATGAAGGTCTTGAAAGTAAAACGGAGACAAATTTACCAGTCTTCAGAAGATACTGTCTACAATGCAGTGAGCAGAGAGGGTCGGTAGATCATACTGAGTCGGTGGATCGCAGTGGGTCACGGTAGGTGGTGGGTCGCAGTGGGTCACGGTGGGTGGTGGGTCACAGTGGGTCATAGTGGGTGGTGGGTCGCAGTGGGTCACGGTGGGTGGTGGGTCGCAGTGGGTCATGGTGTGTGGTGGGTCACAGTGGGTCACATGGTGTTGACACACGACCCACTGACTCACTCAGAAAACTTGACCCACTTGACCCACCGACCCACTGACCCACTCCATCTCTGCTACACTAAACAATAAAACAACTATTCACTTCAAATCACAACGCAAAAGAAACTCTATACCGCCAATTTTTTCTTGACCACCAATGATCAGTGCTGCTAATCAATAGCATAAATCTAGTATAGAAAGCAAGGGCATAACCAGGTAGGGATGGGCCCAATCAAGCCCCATTTAGGGCAGTGATATAATAAATGATTTCCCTTGCATGCTCTGTGTTTCACATTTGATCCCACTGTTCCGACGTTTTTCAATAATTTATCACAAAAAAAAAAAAAAAAAAAAAAAAGGATTGTAAAGCCATGTTCATAAAATAACTTAGAAGCTTTATATTTAGCACGGCATAATTTGCGCCCATCCCAAACGATCAGAGAACACAAATAGAAAATTAATAACAAGTAGGCCCTACTATACGGCTGAGTCTGCTCATTAAGACCTGCAACCAACCACTAAAGTTTAGGGGAGCGGAATACATATGCTAGGGGGTCGAATCGTCACAATTCTAAATCTCTTTGTATCAATAACCTTTGGGAGGCCAAAAAATTTAGGGGCCAGGGCCCTTAATGGCATGCCTGGTGGAGCATACAAAAGCAAATATGTGGATTACGTTAGAAGCCAATAAGCAATTGTCTTTGCTCCTTCTTCTGCTACTAGCGTTGTGACGAGAAAACTCGGTCCCACTGTTGTATGAACATTGTTTTCAGTATACTTCCCTTTATTTCTCTCTTATGTGCAGCTTCTTTTTTCGCATAACATACTTCTTGTCCTTAAAAAAAAAAAAAAAAAAAAAAATTGTCGCCCCTAGAAATTTGTCCTCAGGTGTCCGTTCGTGAATTTTTATCTCCACACTTCTCAACGTCGTCTGTCGTAACAGCACAATTACATAACAGCCATATGCCTATCATGCCAAGTAATCTTTACAAGGGGAAGGGGGATACTGGCTCTCTTAGCCTACCAAATCGGTGACTGTGATTCTACATAATACATTATATTTATGCTTGTGTATGTGAGCTCCCACAAAGAGTTTCTGGCTACGCCCTAGGACATAATATGTATTTTTGATGTAGATTAATAGTTTGCCTTTAATTATGATTACAATTACAATGCATTTAATTACGATTAAAGCACAACTATTTTTATACTATCACTTACATAAGCGACATGCTTCATAATGGCGTTGAACTAACCATTTCTGTTTTCTTCTATTTCCTTGACGTTAGCGCTCGTACCTTCAGTACGGAAACCATAGCTTAGTTCAAATTAGAGTGAGTTGGCAATATTTGAGAATACGCCAGCTTATATCTAAAGCAAAATGTAGGGTTGTAAGGGATGACGACAAGGATCTTATAAAATAGAGGATCTGCTCTTACAACAAAATCTTGAAGCCATACGTCACAGTTTCGCCACCCCTACTTTGCCCACGCTGCCCAATAGGATCGCAATGTTTTGAGCCAACAATCATGGCGGAAACGAAAGTAGCCAATCAGATGATGCAAGAAACGAGAGTAGCCAATCAGACTTGGCGATGCTCGGTTGTTTTTTGGCTTCATTGATTTAATAGGATGAAGATACATATGGGCAGATCCTCTATTTTATAACATCCTTAGATGACGAGGGGTAGGAAAACAAGTAGTTGCGCATGCGTAGTCGACAGAAAGCAGACGAAAATCCCGATGCTTGTAGTAGACCTGAATGCCGATTGAACATAGCATACGACAAGAGAGGAAAGACAGAAAATGCGCATCTGAGTGACGCGCATGCGTAGGTTCCGCTTGTCAAAGCAGGCGAGAGACCGCATCCAGAAGATTGCAGTAGAATAATTGTGATAATTATAAACAAAGAAATTATATATAAAATGAAATACGTACTTTTCCTTATTAACAGGGGATGCCGGGCATACCGGCGTTCCCTTACGCTACGCCGCTGATTCAGATCCTGATTTACCGATCTTTAAAAAAACCCACGTTCCACGTACGTTTAAAAGAGCTTGAATATGTTTATGAGAAAAGACAAAGTAAGGCCATGCTTATAGAGAGAGAGGATATTGTGTCGTTGCGCCACAAATATCTACGGCAAATAAGAAAATTTCGAAACCAAAATAGAAACATAGTACACATGGACGAATCGTGGGTAAATATTGGGATAGCCGTGGATAAAGAGTGGAAAGACAAAACATATGGAAGGAATTGATCCTTTGGAGTGCGATTGATTCAATGTGATAAGTTATTATTATTATTATTATTATTATTATTATTATTATTATTATTATTATTATTATTATTATTATTTACTTATTTATTTATTTATTTATTTATTTATTTATTTATTGTCGTGGTGGTGGATTTCTTTACTACGTGAGTTGGCAATATCAGTCGGCAGTAAAATAGGAGCGCAATCTGTTCTGCGTTTGTTTTTAATGCTCAACTTGGCATCGCTGTTCCCATAAGACCAACAGTTCACTCTTAAGTCTGGATAAGCAAATAGCATCTTGCTTTTAGCATCCTGCCCAAATATAACATTCAGCAAGTTTCAGCAAGTTTATAAAACAGCCGCAAAACCTGAAAATGAGAAAGAAGTCGGTCGTGGGAATGATTTATACAGTCGGTAAACCATATAGGCTCTCTTATTATTCGAAGCAAGTTTGAAACGGCGGGGGTCATCCCTTTACGAATGCCTTTAGAGAAGGAGCGTGACTCAAAGGCCTTTCGCCATGTGTTTGACCCAGTCCACCCCAGATATGTATTTTTTTTTTTTTTTTTAGCTCCACGTATTATATTTGTTGTTTACTGCTTTACTTTTTTTAAATGACAGCCTAAAACTGTTAATGAGATTGATGCATCACAAGAAAAACAGCCATAGTCAAAAATGAAAAAATCAGAAGGTACAAAAAACCTCTAGTTTTCAGAGCCCTTATGCAGAGTCGTTTGACGCGTTATTAGTGCCATACTCATTACAGTAATTTGACTAACATGTTTCCTGCGGTTTCAGGCCTTTAGTATGACGTTAATCATGCCACAAAACGGCTCTGCATAAGGTCCAGGGACGTAGTGTACATTAAGGCTATAAGGCTTACGTTAGCCTATCCGTTTATTTATACATCAGCCTGAAATGTTGCTTTTGGATATTGATACAATCAATTTTATTTAAAATGGATTTTTTTTATAATGCGCTGTTTAAATATCACGCGAGAAAAAATAGATTGAAGCTTCTGAAAGAACGCATTGTAGGCTATGGGCAGCTAGCCTTCCGCCTTTCTCATGTAATCTTGAGAATGGGGCAGTGACAATCGCTTTCTCGTCACCCTCAGCAGACGAAAACCACCAGCAGTACACAAATTCAACACGATGCAACGAAAGTGGACTAATGCTGCCGAAAGGCTAGCCTTTCGGGTGTTTGGAGAAACAAAAGCGACTTGACGCTTTCTTGTAAGAAAGTATAAAACAGAAAGACTATGAAAAATTTAGGAGCTCCATTTCAGTAACAAGTTCTAACGAAGAAAGAAAAGAGAGAGAGAGAGAATAAAAATGATTAATACTAATACATCAAGAACCTTACTGCGTACCGGTTTGTGTTATCGCAGTGTAAAATTTGCATTTGATTTGGAGATAATTGACATAGCAGTTATAAATGCTTGTTGTATTTTTTGTGTTGTGTTGCGATCCGCAAGTCTTGCGAAGATCGATACGGAATGAGGCCTCAGATGAGGTATATAGTTTCTTTTTTTCTACTTTCAATCTAAAAATAGCTTTTTCTATAAAAAGCATCAATTGAGTGTGAGCTGCTGCACTACTGTTATCCATTAGTATGTGTTGTTGTGGATGAAGTGCTTAAGTTTGTGTCTATGATTTGGGGGATTTAAAATTAGGATAGCCCTATATCCGTTTATTTGTTTCTATGTTTCTATATCTTTCTGTGAAACAATAATACCGTGTATGTGTGTTATGCGAGTATCGCATATGTAAGGAAACCGTATATGTAAGGGCAATAAGAAGCAGAACAACTCTTATACTGTTTCTTGCATTGTATGAAAAATATACTGCATGAATTATCATTTTTCTATGAAGCATTACAGCCAGGTCCATAGTCAGAACACTAAGACGTGATCGTTTAAATAAGGGCGGGATAGGTTTTTTTTTGGGGGGGGGCAACTTGAATTCTTTTTACACCCATATATACATACAACAAACAATTGCAAGTTTCAGAGGACTGTGCCCCTCCTAGATGCCCTCTAGCTACGAATCTAATTAGAGCATACCCATTTCAAAACTTCACGCTACGTTACTGATAAGGTCCCGTAAGTTTTAATGTTTGTGTGGAACTTCAATCATTCTTTTTCTTTGAATTAGGTCAGTACGGAAAAAGTGGAAAGGCTTTTCTATATCCTGAGTCATTATTTTTAATTTTAGATACTTTTTTTCTTTAAAAACCCCTGAATTAGTAATTATGAGGATCTAACATAATTTCGATTAGGTTTTGGAATAATTCCAAGCTGTGAGTCTGGCTACATTAGCATCATTGGTTGAGTATGAGGCAGTTCCTTTACGTCACATCCGTCTTGTTTCGTGTTGTAGTGTCGACGAGGAGTTCACGATGGCTGTAGGTAAAAATAAAGGCCTGTCTAAGGGAGGAAAAAAGGGAGTAAAGAAGAAGATGTAAGTAATTTGACAGCTTACTACTTACATAGTTTAATAGTACTGAGAATTAAAGATCGGAGTGCACGATGGCTGTAATATAAACGGATTAAAGTCATATGCTTACACGCATGTTAGTAAAATTTATAATTCAGTAAGAATTAACATGATGGTCATGTATTGTAATATACTTTAACAAGTGTGTTCGTGGGATTTAAATTGAAGGGGTAATTTAGATAAGGGCGTATCGACCTATTCCCGGTAAAATGAGATATACATATTTTCTTCAAGTTTGAGCATGTCTGCATGTGTCTAGGTAGTGTTAAGGTACTATCTTTGCTCGATAGTAAACTCTTGTCTCTAAAAATAGCGTGTGAGTACGTTGGTTAAATGGGATAAGAGCGTTTGTTTTTTTGCTGTCCTGAAAAATTGAATTCCTAGTTACGTCATTATCTAAATTTACCCTTCCATTCTTTAAAGATGATATTGCGTTTTCTGTGTAAAGGAAATTTCCATACGTCGTTGTATGGTTGTACACATTAAGCTTAATTGTTTCTGTACGCCAGGTTCCAGAATACAGGTCCTCTTTCCTATTTAGCTATAATGACAGAAAACATGCCCTGCGGGGCTCTAACCCGCCTTCAGTCGCTGGCGCTCGCTCGGCAATACAATTTAAATTAAATATTAAACGTTGGTATAGAAATGAACCAACCTAACTACTAACCTATATGGGGGGGACCTGTGTTCTAGAACCTTCCCCAAGAGTTGATTATATTCCGTGCTGTAACGTTCGGATTTGTATTTAGTTAGGTCTTAAATCGTGTAACTAGGTCGTTATTTCATACGGTGGCACGATGGCTCAATGCCGAACCTCTTACCTTTGGTGTATGGGATATCTGGTTCGACCCCCGGTCGTTTGTGGTGGACAATATTGTCCGCGTCTTTTCTCGGAAGTACTAATTTCCTCCCACATTTTCATTCTGTCATTCACGTGCCTTAATCAGTCGTCTCTGTAGCCTCACGGCATGATCATGCGAAGTTGAACTCAATGATCCCATTCCTATGACGTATGTTCTTGCTGCGGTTTATTGAAACTATTGTTGAATCTCGCCTCTGAAGTGAGGGATCTCTGGTTCGATCCCAGACGTAAATCTGTGGTGGATACAATCGAGTCTGATTTTTTTTTTCCGAGCTTCTTGCCACATGCTCATTCGACAAGTTCTTTCGTAATAACTCACTAGTCGAGATGCAAAGAAAGAAAGAAAAAGCCGGCTTTTTTGAATCGATGTTTTTTTCAAATAAAAAGTCTGCTTTTTTGGGAAATAAACGAGAATTTTGGAAATTTTGGCTTTTTTTTTTTTCATTTTAATTTTTCTATCTAAATAGGTTTCTTATAGTATATTCTGTAGTTTGATAAGAATTCCGGGACATAAATGCGATATTTCGTTCTGAAATTCATCATCAAGATGGATGAAGCACATGCTTTACGAATTAAAGCTAACATGAATGTAGTATTTGAGGGCAGTTTTAGAGGCTGTATAACTTCATTTTAACTTTTTTCGACATTTTTTTCTTCTAGATCATTTAGTTTGTTATCCGTGTTTCATTTCTAAGAGCGTAGTACTCTAGCTTCTAGCGCAAAAGTTAAACTTACGTTTTCATATATATCCGTCAAAGCGTACGTTTTTCAATATATCCGTCAAACCGTACTTCCACATTACTGTTATACTGTAGTTGTGCAGTGATTTAGGAATAATTTCCCGGACACAACCTTGAATGCCAATTTATACAAATAATCAGTAGCGGATTTAGAAAAGTACTTAAGGTGGGGTTTCTCTGATTTAGTTTTCTGAAAAGTCTTAATTTTATTTGGGAGGTGCTTGAAGTTTGAGTACAGGCATAACTGATATTGAGTTTCGTTTATATGTTTAGCAGTAATCTTCCGGATACATGAGAATCAGTGGCGGATTTAGAAAAGTATTTTGGGAAGGATTTTTCTTACTAATGTTTAGTTTTTCTAAACATTCGTAATTTTTATTTGACGGGAGCTTAGTTTATGAGTAAAGGCATAACTAATAGATATTTCGTTTGTTGCAGACATTCCGTAACTTTGGGGAACATGCTTCAGTCCGAAGGACCGCCCCCCTAACCTTCGCAAAACTGTCACTGCTGGTAATTAGTAATAATAACGATTTAAAAACAACAAGAAAGGAAGTCACAGTACACGCACTGTTTCTACATTCAGAGACGGAATGAAGAAAAGCTTTGTCAGAATGGTCTAATGCTTGGTTGAATCCCGGGCTTCCCGATAGAAGCGCAAAAGCTAACCACTCAGTGATGTTTGTTGTGCAGTTGTATTTAGCTTAAATATATTCCGTAGTCCTTTTTTGGGGGAGGGGGGGAGTTCCGTAATGATATGTTGGATCCCTCTTGTTAAAAATTCAGAAAACTTTAGGATTGGGTAAACCGTGATTGTGGTTATGTAAAACTTAACTGTAGTATTCCAAGAATATACAGAACCAAAGGCTCTAGATGTGCAGCCTTTAAGTGTATCATATAAATCTAAGTATTTCTCTTTTATTTTAATTTTATTTTGCTTCAAAAAGAGGGTGTGGAATATTTTGAAGTAAGAATACTACATATAATTTTGCTAGTTATTTGTGTATTTTTTTTAAAAGAAGTGTTTAGTTTTAGGGTTGGCTGGTTTACACAAACTTTTTTTTTTCATAACTGGTTTAAACCAAAAAAATAAATAAATAAAAAGAACGAGAAATGCGGATCGTGTGAACTTCATGGTGACGTTTCCACATATCAAACCACCTGCAATAGTTAATTTCCCTTTCATCTTTTAATCAAGGTGTCCCATGTTCAATTCTCGGTCGAACCACAACCCTTCTTTCATGCGTAAACCAAGTAGCGGTTCGGATGTCACTTTAAGCGAAAGTCGTCTTGATAACCTCGGTATTTCTTAAGGATGTTAAGCCTAAACATACGAAAGGAAACCAAATTGTATATTTCTGCATGCCTAAATGCCTGTTGTTTTATAAAGAAGCCACGATTGGTTAAATATATTGATAGAAATTGGCAATATTTATCGATTCCCTACGTAGCTTCCAACATTAGCTTGGATTGGACTTTCAATGATATCTACGTACTACATGCAAAGCAATAACAGGATTTTCCCGTTATTGTCTTACATTTCTAGTAATGACGGGATGTTCCCGGTGGCTAGGGCGGGAGCTTCTCAATTTAAGAAATTTACTGACCGGACTTCTTTAAGCTTATGAGACGTCTTCCAGCATAACCCCGCTGTTGCATAATAACACCAAGGCGGAACAAACTTATTTCTGTGAATATGTAATATAAAGCAAAATATCTAAATCAAAAAACCTGGTTTAAACCAAAAAGGCCTGGTTTTAAAATCCCCCCAAAAACTGGTTTTTGGAATTTTCAAAAACAACCATGGTTTTTGCCAACTCTGCTTACTTTTGTGTATAGGAGGTTAAAAAAATCTTATTATATACATTGGTTAATCCTTTGGAATTCATAATGTAAATATGTTGAAGAAAAATTGTTTGAAATATCTTTTCGAAATTCATGGTTTACTTTCGAGGTTTTATATTATCAGCATCAACCACTAAACAGTCTGCTTTATCAATTTAAAACAGAATTTTGAAAAAGGCCCAAAATTTCCCAAGCATAACAGCGAAGCAGAAAGTTTTTTCAAAAAAGCCTGTTTTTTCCGAGCCCTTGCATCTCTACTCAGTAGTAATCCTCTTCTTTAACTCAAGAGGGCACATTCATGGACGGGCAAAAGTGCACTTTGAGCAGGACATTCATAGGAACCGATCAACAATAAATAGCATTACGAGAAATTACACCCCATTAATTTTAACAAAATGAGCCCAAACGTCCCTAACCCAACCCGATCCTGCTCTGCTTAACCCTACCTTACTTCATGTGAACACCGCCGCATCCTGTGAAAAAAAAAAAAAAAAAATCACTCGTTCTGCTCAAAGTGCACTCACCCGTGGACGTAAAAACTGTCCATTTTCCCAAACCTGGGTGTGATCGTAGGTTTTAGTAAGCCTTTCAGAATTATTTGTCTTTGTACTGCATTTCTGTATTGTAGTAGGTTCTGTATTTTCAGGCTTAAAATTGTCACTAACTTACAAAGAGTGTTTCAAATGCTCGGTGCACATTCACTTTAAGGGGACTTAACCGTTTTGCATGTAAACACGGCTCGATTTTTTACACCAATACGATGTTTGTGTTTTGAATTTGTACCGGAAACTGTTCCTATATTTCTCTATTTTCGGTGCCTTCCTATATTCATCGTTCTACTCAGTTTCAATCTTTGCCTCTCCACAAATCATCAGAGCTCTTTACCATCATATGTTATAAAACTCAAATTGAACTACCATTTGTTAATACGGAGAATCAATTTCCTCATTGCACCCCAGTTTTCATTTAACGTAGATTTCAACCGTAGAATAACCTGGCTTCGTAGCATTTGAAAAAAGAAAAAAAAAATCCGATATTTGCACAGTGCATAATTCAAATTGTTTGTCCATTAGTTTAAAAGTTACAGGGGGCATATTAAGATAAATGGCCCACCCTAAATATTATTTATATATATATATATATATAATATACACACACACTTTTAGAGTAAGTTGGGGCCACGGTGGCTCAGTGCTAGAGCGTTCACCTCTGGTGCTTGGGGTCCTTGGTTCGATCCCAGCTCGCGCCAAGTAAAATTTGTGGTGGACAAAAACCGTGTGCGTGGGTTTTCTCTGGCTCTCCCACTTTCCACCATTTCATTATTTCATCGCAGTCTCCTTTAGCCTAGCCAGCATAATCGTGGGACGTAAAGAGCAATTTCATTTTTCCTTGTTGAGTAAGTTCCTACTAATGTGCTTTAAAAGATCCTCAGAATAGATTCTCGGCTTTAGAAGATTCGAAGTACACTAGTGTTGAGGATACTTTGATTGAAATTAGGAATAGCATTGAAAGTTCAGCAAAAGAAAAATTGGGAGACGCGGAATTACGTAGGAACAAACCATGGTTCTTCCAGGAATGCATTAAACTAGCAGAGAAAACAGGCAAAATTACTTTGGCTACAAAATCCAAATGAAATAACTACACAGAATTTCGTTGACATCAGGCGGGAAATTTCCAAAAAGGGGATCAACGAATTTAAAAGGCTATCAACCTCTTGCTTATATATTAGTGACGGAACAATTCTCACTGATACGGATAGCATCTTAAATAGATGGATATATTTCTTAGAAGATTTGCTGAACACGTAACCAAAAACTGTGCGTGGAGAAAAGGAAATACACACCGCAGAACCATATATCCCAGAACCCAACCGAATAAAGTAGGAACCGCTATATAGAAATTAAGCACAAGTCTCTGGGTGTAGATGAAATTCCGGCTGAGTTAATTTTAGCTGCAGGCGAAAATTTGTGGAACAAGACACACTCATTCTCCTTATCTGGAACAAGGAACAATTGCCACAAGAGTGGAAAGAATGTCATTCTTCCAATTCACAAGAAAGGCGACAAAACTGACTAATAATTGAGGCATTTCTCTTGTCAACATCCTATAAAATCCTTTCAAATATTCAATTAGCAAGATTGACCCCAAACGCAGGTGAAATTATTGGAGGTTATCAGTGCGGATTAGACGAAATCGATCAACTATCGACTAAATATTTACCATTCGCCAAATACTCGAAAAGTGCGAATACAATAACCCGGTAGCATTAACTATGTATTGATTTTAGAAAGGCTTACGAGTCTTAGGAGAGAAACATTATACAACGTTCTTACAGAACTTGGAATACCGAGAAAGCTAATTAGATTAATTGAGGTATGTATAAATGAATCCCAAAGTAAAAGTCCGGGTAGGCAAATTTTTGTCCACGAGCTTTCACGTCGAGAAAGGCTTGAAACAAGGAGATGTGTTGTCACCATTATTATTCAACTTTGTCCTGAAATACGCTATAAGGAAAATCAAAGATAGCAACCAGGGCTAAAGTTGAACGGTATTCACCAGGTTATGGTATATGCTGATGTAAATTTAATAGGGGATTAGAAGAGAAAATAGAAAGAAATGCAGAGAAAACTAAATACATGGAAGTGCGTCGGGACCGTAATACGGCAAATTATGGATGCATTGAAATGTTAAATTATACTTTTGATAAAGTGGATACTTTCAAATATTTAGGATCAGTATTAACCAGGGTTGGCTGGTTTAAACCAAAAAGCGAAAATTGTTCGTAAAAGTGTGTGTTCGTAAATTCTTGATGGACACACACTTGTGGGTTATCAAGTTTCACTCCCGTATATTATTCGTATTATATTCAGACCTAAATTCCCCATTCATTACTCAAAGGGATTATAGGCCTACTACAAAAGCAACTTACGTTTTTTTGTGTAAGTTATGAATGTTTCTCATGTGATTTTTTAATAGTTTATTATTATTATGCAGTTGCAATCAAAGGAAAATTCTAAATATTGTTTCGTTCTAATAATGTTGATTATTGATAAAATGCATCGAAATGCCGTACTTGTGGGGAGGGGGGTCATACGAACCACATGAGAGGTATTTCTTGAAATCAGAAGTATCTTTATCTATTTATGTATAAGTGGGTCACAGCCAAAGTGGACTCAAATAATTCGTATCTTTATTCACTTTTCGTACTGATACGCCAAGTAAGTCGTTGTATTTAACTTTAACTAATAAAGGTCGTAGTGAACTAACTTAGACTAAATTAGTTCTTCTGTACTCTGCAGTATTTTGAAATTGCCCATATGTAATTCTGTATAATGGTTTCACTTGTTCAACTATTTCTTTTTGTCCTTCTGAAATGACTCTTGACAATTATATTAACAAGTATGTAAAGATCAGTACGACGTATTTTTATCAGGAATCCTTCTTGAGTGAGTCGGCAGACGTATCGCAGTTGTGGCCAGTTAGTCCCGGTTTCGAGTCCAAATGAAGGACAATTTCCTTCGGATGTAAGTCGAGAAGCGGTTGGATTCCGCTTTAAGCGTTATGTGTAACCCCTTCCAACATAACCCGGTTGTTGCATAATAACGCCAAGTCGAAACAAACTTATTTCTTTCCATATGTGATACTAGCAGCGTTCACCCCGCTTCGCTGCGGTCACCCCGGAACGCAATAAACTTTGTTACTTAGATAATTTTTACTTTTTCGCTTTCAAGTGATATGATAAAAACCATAGAAGATTGCAGTAAATCTTAACATTATATCGCCTGTCATTTATGTTAACCCGCCCCGCTTCGCTGCGGTCATCCCGGTGCTGGCATATTGTAAAAGTGTCTGTAAAAATAAGCAAATCAATTAAAAAATTTTAAACAGAAGATTCAAGCTATTTTCCGCTGTATATCGCCTGTCATTTATGTTAACCCGCCGAGTGACACGGTCATGCGGGTTGCATATAAATACGTTTATTTTTACCTATGATGAACTAATAACAAAGGATTTGTACGTTATGGACACTTGAATGGTCAATTATCTCAAGACACTGGTAATTAAAAATTAAAGTGATATGATAAAAACCATCTAGGGTCCAAATCCTAATAACCCCCCAAAAATGAAAGAAATTGGTTCAGCCGTATTAGCGTGATGAGCGGACAAAGAATTGTACGTTCTCTTTTATATATATAGATAAATACATAGAGCAAATTATTTAAACCAAAACACCTGGTTTAAACCAAAAAAAACTGGTATTTAGTTTTTTTTTTTCAATAAAAACCATGGTTTTTGCCAACCCTGGTATTAACAGACGAAAATCATCTTCAAGAAGAAATTAAATGTCTACTAAAAGCAGGGAATTCGTGTTATTATTCAGTTCAAAATCTCTTGTCGCTGATTCTGTCGAGGAATTTGAAGCTTAAAATATATAAAACTAGAATTATGCCTGTTCTGTGTGGTTGCGAAACATGGTAAGTATTTGAACAAGTCGGACCCAAGAGGAACGGGAATGGGGGGGAATGTCGGAAACTTCATAACTTTTAACTACATGTTTTATACAGTTTACGAAACATTGTTAGGGTCAAGTCTAGGAGGCTTAGGTGGGCAGGTCATGTAACTAGAATGGAAGAAAGTAGGAACGCTTTCAGTCTTGACTGGAAAACAGCATTGGCAAAAACCATGGTTTTTATTTAGGAAAACCAAAAAACCAGGTTTTTTTGGTTTAAGTAATTTATGTATTTATATCAGATATGGACAGAAATTTGTTTCGCCTTCGTATTATGCAACAACAGTGTTATGCTGGAAGGGGTCACATAAGCTTAAAGCGGAATCGAATCCGCTTCTCGGCTTCATCCAAGAAGAATTGTCCATTTCGACACGAAACCGGTACTAATTGGTCACAAATGCGATTGCCGCCTCACGAAGGACTCTTGATAAAAATACTTTGTACTGATCTTTACATAGACCTAGTTGTTAATATAATTGTCAAGTCATTTCAGAAGGACAAAAAGATAGTTACGCAAGTAAAAACATTATACATATATAAATCGGGAAACTCCCGCCTTAGCCATTGGGAAAATCCTGTTATTACTTGAAATGTATTTGTATATAAAATATTCATCGTTTAAGGTCAATGTGTCATAATCGCTACGCTGAAACTAGGGTATTAAATTAACAAATTTGGTATGTAGATATCATTCAATAAAATTAAGTCAAATCCAAGCTGATGTTGGAAGCTGCGTGGGCAGTTGATAAATGGTTGCCAATTTCTATCAATATATTTAAGCAACCTCGGCTTCTTTATAAAACAGGCATTCAGGCAAGTAGAAGTATATAATTTGGTTTAGTTTCGTATATTTATGCTTAACATCCTTATGAAATACCAAGGTTATCACAGAAAAGACTTTCGCTTCAAGGGACACCTCGAATCGCTACTTGGTTTACACTTGAAAGATGGGTTGTGGTTCGACCGAGAATTGAACACGGGACCCCTTGATTAAAAGGTGAAAAGTAAATAAACGTAATGCAGATGGTTTCATATGTGGAGACGTCGCCATGAAGTTCACACGATTTAAAGCATTTTTCGTTCTTTTTTGTTTTGGTTGGTTTAAACCAGTTTTTTAACAGCTGGTTTATACCAGCCAACCCTGCTGGAAAACCAATCGGAAAACTACCATTAAGAAGACCTAGGCGCAGATATGAGGACAGTATTCAGATGGATCTCGCAGGGATAGGAATCCAAAGTAGAAACTGGATCCAGTTGGCTAAGGACAGAAGTCAGTGGAGAGCTTTCGTGAACGCGGCATTGAACCTCCGGGTTCCATAAGCCATAGTTAGTTCTACTGATGTGCCCCACCATGTGATCCGAGGAACATAAATCTGTTCTAAACCTTTTTTCTAGTTACTTACAGTTAATATTCCCTACAAATACAGTGCATAATTCATAGACCAACTGAAAGAAACCAGTTTGTGCTATTCGCTTTTCAGCGTAAGCTCTAAACTTCGAGAAATAATATTTGTAACCTTCCGCTTGTCATAAATACGATTGGCTAGTGATGTATCACTCCCACTCCCCACGGGGAGGAGCAAATTATACACGTGCATTTTGACAATATTGTCTCGTGTTGTCCAGATACAGCAGCAGCAGAAAAGGAAAAAAAAAAAAAAAGACTAAAAATTAAAAAAATATATATGTGAATTTCGTTGGCAAACAATTGTTGCTAGTGAATAAAGGTTTACCTTGTTGGTGTTTCACAACACTTGCGGAGCCGGGATTCATGCCAGCCATCTTTCAGGCTTGAAAGCAGAACACGCGTCCACAGGTGAATTGGCGCCATAATTACTGCACATGCTTAGTGTTTATTTCTATTTTTTCACTAATCACAGTCAATTGCAGGTTTATTTAGATAATCTGTATTATATTTTTGTCATTTATAATGTGGTAGTTTTATATGGAACTTCATAATGAAAGTAAAAATCAAATCATACGAACTATTTTGTGGAGGAGTACATGCGTCGGCAGACCAACAGCAAATCAGCGAGATTTAGTTTCACGTGGCTTTATTTATCGCAGTTTAGGGCTTAGGCCGAACAATCACTAAAAGACACGAACGCTACCTAAACGAATCAGGGCAAGGGGGCCCGCGCGGAGGTGCGTTCGTAGGGAGCAAACGCTTAGCGATGGTGGGTAAAAAACTAGAATAATGTTTAAAAAAAGAACACTGTTGACATTAAAACGCATGTCTTACGTGTGGCACAGCTAACACTAAACATCGCGCCTTTTGCACGGTGGCCTAGTGGTAAATTTTCAGTGCATGGGGTTCTTGGTTCGATCCTCAACCAAGTAACTTTGTGGTGGACAACATACTGTAGTGTCCGTGGGTTTTCTCGGAGCATTCCAGTTTTCTCCCACATTCTCACAAATTCTTTCATCACTCACTCGTCTTAATCATCCGTCTCTGTAGTCGGACAACATAATCCTGGAACAATAACAAACTTTCATTTGTTTTCATTATAGAATGTTAGCGTATGTTTAGAACAGTCTCTAAATCATTCATTACCTGCACGGCTAGACTGCACTTTCTGCCGAACAAGTGATTTTGTCACAAGTTGTGGCATTGGAGGAATGGAATCACTGTTATTTGTAACCGGTACGGAATCTGTGTTTTAGTGGTTGGTGGAATTGATTTTGCCTCCTGTGCTGTGGTTGGTTGGTTGTGTTGAAGTCGTTGATTGGTTATGTATTCGTAACTAATGTTCGATTGTTGTACGGTTGAACGTGTGTGTTGCGTTGAAGTGTGATGTTAAGTCAGTTTGTCGTTTTGTTTGATATTCTCAAGTGAGTTTTTAATTCCTATAGTTTAGGAATATTGTGTGGATTGATTAACATTGAAGAATTTTTATTTTATGTATTTATTTTTTGTTTGTTTGTAATGTTACTAATTATGATTTCATTATCAGCGAATGTTCTGAAATTTCCTCGAAACGTAGTAGACACAGTGTTTCGGATTGGTTGTGTTTCTGTAGAGAAGTGTGTCTTGAAACAATCGTTAGAAATTCTAGTGACCTTATCGGAGGTCCTGGAATAGCAGTTGAAGTGGACGAGAGTTTGTTCGGTAGACGTAAATTTAATACTGCTGGTTGTTCTGGCTGCTGCTGGGTGGTTGGTGAAATGTTTTTTGCATGCTGGATTGATTTGTAATAAGTGGTGAGTGTTTATTTTTTTTACAGTATTTTTTTTCCTTATTACGTTAGATTTATAGTACTGGTTTGATTATTTATTGTTGTTTTGGATGTTATGTTACTTGAAGCCTCCATTTAGATCTCAAAATTGATAGTCACCGTTTCACCTGCATTGATTTCTCGGAAGACACCAGCGTCAGTTCTCAAGGATATTGCCCTTGTACGTAGTAATTGAAGAGTAAATTCTTGGTGAGTGTGGTAGATCATTTGGTTAGCAATGGTAATTTATCATCATTATGATACGTCTTAGTTTGGTGGTGTGAAGTTAGATTACGATTACTTATTAGGTGGTCTGCAAAACGTCCAGAATTTACTTTTCAATTGCTTCGATTCATGGGATTATTGTTGGGAACTGATCTCGGAACTGTTCCGAGGAATCTGTTCCAATGAATGTTCGGCATAAAGTGCACTCTTACCAAATGCACGATTCTACGTCCAATGATTCATAGTTTGGTATTTATTCCATTCGCCTGCTTTTCCAACGTGACACTTACGAGTAGGTTAGATAAGTGGTCTAGCTAGTTGGTGTCCGAAGGTAAGTTATTAGGAAAGTACTTTCCCATGACGTTGCTCTGTTAACGTTGTCATATACATTAAATATCTACTGTAATAGTAATGTATATAGTAAGTTCATGTAGGGATGTGCTTACTACTACCTCTTCGCTGGCTCGAGATTTCCCAGAAATTTTCTTGCCGGTTTCTCAGTAAGCAATGAACAAAGCATTACAAAACTTTGCGTGGAGTCAGGTTGATGATAAAGTATTGGACCTCGGACTTAAGGCCTTTTTTTTTTTTTTTTTTTTTTTTTTCTTTTCTTTTCTTTTCTTTTCTTTCATATGAAGATTGAAAACATTGCCTTGACGAAACCGTGTTCTCTTTCTCTTGTAGCAGGTTTCGGTGAGTAACTTGGGCACGAACTGAAAACTATTTTCAGCTGACTGAGGCTCTTTTCAACAAAACATACGTGGCTTTAGAGGGTTTGGACAAGGGAATGTGTTCGTTTTTCATTGCTAAAAGCGGGAAAATCTAGGACAATTTCATTATTTTTCTTTCCTCTAGGCTCTGTATACATTTGTAAGGAATTAGAAATGGAAACTGTCTTTATTTGAATCAAGAAATTTCTAGTCTAGATTAACGCGAATGTCACTCTATAGCTTCCTTCTTTCACGAAACATGAATAGACGTGAATTTTTTGATCCCAAGAAATAGCCCCCTCTAAAGTTTTTTAAAGTAACGAATAGTGCTTAAAATAAACACAACAAAACACATAACTTGTCGGGTTTAAGTTTTAGATCAAAAACAATTTAAGACAGTCAGTATGTTTTGTATATGTAACAGGTTGCATTTGCTGCTTAGGTAAGGGAGACTGTGCAAGTTTTCATTTAACCTTTATCAACATTCGGACCAGCAAGTGAACCAAAAGCTAAGGTTCCTTCAAACTTACTTTCCAGTTCATTGTGACTTTGAGGTTAGTTCAAAGTTCTAGGGTCGTTCTTTAGTTAAATATAAAGCTGTAAATAGCAATTGCATTTTCATGAAGTTCTTGTAGTTGATAGTTTATCCATTTTATGTTAGAATTTGAATTTTGAGGAAGATATAGAAGGAAACTGGTATAATTCTCGATTTTTCAATTCAAGAAGTTATCCCAAATTAAAGGCCTTTAAAGGTATTGGGAACTGAATTGTGTGCATTTAAATACTATGAGCAAAGGGGGGCCAACCCGCAGAATTAGGAATGCGCTTGAGACAAGACGAGCTCAAGAAAATGTCACGTCTCGTTATGATAGAAAAATTATATTAGGTAAGATAAACATTAGGTGGGAAATCAACATTCCCATCAACAAATAGACTCAACTTATGATAGAATTGGCGATCTGAAACAAGGACGATGAACGAAGAGTTGATGAAGCAATGTTTTTGTTCCTGTTTGGGTAGTTCGGCTTTGAAGTCAATTTTTTTCGTTTAAAATTTTCTTTTACTATTTGAAGTAATTTTGGATTACTTCTCTTTTTTGACTAAATTTGTGTTAAACTATAACTCGTCTCGAATTTTTCTTAATTTTTTAATGGCATTTTCACGTGAAACACTTGTTTATGGGAGACCTCTAGCCTTCTGGAAGGGAAGACAAACATCTTTACTAACTACAAAGTTTTTCATTTACGAGGTTTCTCCGGAAAATACGTATAAAAGTTGAATAAGAACTTTATTTTACAATTATTCAGGTATTACAATATGGTCTTCTTCAAAGTACTCTCCCTTAGACAAGATACACTTCTGCCAACGACGTTTCCACTGTTCATAACATTGCTGAAAGTCTTCGGTTGGGGTGCTGTTCAGTTGCCGTGTCGTTTCTGCCTTGATGGCTTCCACATCTCCCAAATGCCGCCCCCGAAGCACCATTTTGCATTTCGGGAGCAGGAAGAAGTCACAAGGGGCTAAATCGGGTGAATAAGGCGGGTGGTCTG
The DNA here is from genome assembly GCF_964235325.1 of Thermobia domestica. Classification (NCBI taxonomy): domain Eukaryota; kingdom Metazoa; phylum Arthropoda; class Insecta; order Zygentoma; family Lepismatidae; genus Thermobia; species Thermobia domestica. The sequence goes on from NW_027656379.1 coordinate 21,163, forward strand.
TCACGGTGATTAAGCTTCGGGCCAAAAACTCACGCACAACGAGCGACGTGTGAGCGGGCGCATGTCGTGATGGATCCCCCTGCCTCCTTGTGCCAAATCCGGTTGAACTCGGGCCACACGAACTCTGAGACGTCTCAAAACTTCCACGTAAAACTGTCCGTTCACACTCTGGCCGGGAGGGACAAATTCCTTGTGAACAGTGCCCCTAGAATCAAAGAAAACAATCAACATTGTCTTCACATTGGATCTTGCTTTTTGCTACTTTTTTGTTCTCGGTTCTTCTGGTAGCTTCCATTCCTTGCGTTGAGATTTGAGCTCAACATCGAATTCGTAAAACCAGGACTCGTCTCCAGTGATGACTCGGTTGAGAAAATCCCCTCTTTTCTCTGCTTCCAACCAATCCTCATAGCACTCAATCCTCTTTGCTTTCTGTTCTGGAGTCAAGAACTTCGGTACGATTTTCGCACACAATTTCTTCATTTCAAGTTCTTGTGTCAGAATTTCGTGAACGATTGTTTTGGGAATTGACAGCTCGTCAGCTATCATTCTGACTGTCAATGTACGGTCTTTAAGAACACAAGTCCGAATTCGTTAACATTTTCATCAGAACTCGATGTCGACGGGCGTCCTGGGCGAGGGTTCTCCTTTCATGTCTTCTCGGCCTTCCTGAAACCTTTTCAACCACTTGTTCACGGTTGGTTCCTTCAGAGAATTGTCTCCGTACACTTGTTTCAAGCACTCAAAAATCTCACGGCCATTCTTACCTAGCTTTGGAAGAAACTTGATGCGCTGTTCCTTAGAGAGAGAGCTCCATGCCGACGGCAGGTGAAACATGGTAACTTTCAACGAGCTGCCACACACTCCTACTGACACGCAGAGCGCTCTGACTCGAACTGAGCGATGATGGGATTGGCTACAGCAGTAGTGCCACCTGGCGGTGGCTACAACCTGTAAAATAGTTATTATTCAACATTTATACGTATTTTCCGGACAAACCTCGTATTATGTTTGAGTATAAAGTGATTAGTAATTAGCATAGAAGAGAAATAACTGTCTCGTTTCATTTTGTAAATTAGTTTAAAATTTGACCTGGTTTCTTTTATCAAAAGAAGTTCTCGAAAAGTGTGGTATGACAAGATTTAAACCATGACTACTTGTGTAATGACCTGCGCATTATTCAACATTGGTAAACGCTCTTCATTTTATTTGTACAAACACTTTATCAATTTATAGTTTTTATTGTATAAATCATGTAACATTGACAATGTTCGGTACGAAAACTGAACTAGTGATGTCCACGAGACTGGAGAAACTTCTTTTCTTGTAGTCAACAAAGAACGTGATCTTACGACCTTTTATCTTTGTTCATCGCAGAAGCTTGCTTAGGTATTTTGGGTAGCGCTCGTTGTTGAAATTTTAACATTTTGATTATACTTTTTTAAATGTTTGTCAACATAATTTTGTGGTTTGACAGTATTCCGTAACATTTTTTTAAACTCATTCTGTAATACTTTGGTATGCACGACATTGCCAAGCATTTGTGCACTTACCAACCGAATATTTTGTTTCCAAATGCAGTATAAAAAATGTATACGTAAAATATTTATTTTGTCTAGATAAAATTTTGATAAGTATCTCAGATTTCAATATTTTTCCTAGGCGGGACTTCAATAAAAAGGAGTTGAAAAGTAACACTGCCTCAATACTGGTAATTCCTTTTGAAGAATACCGGATATTCGGCCTAGCCAGGGAATCAAGAGATACTGCATTGGTTGACAGTTGCTTGAAGACACATTTTTAGCTATATCCCGTGGTGTGGTGGGCAGGGTGGATTGATTTAAATCAAGATTTAAATCACTTGATTTTTTAAATAAAAACTGTTGATTTAAATCAAATTCCGAAATGAATTAATTTAAAGTGAAAGTAAGTAAAATCCCGTTTGTGTTCAGTTATTTCGATTATGGAAGATAATAATCATAATACAATGAGAGACAAATGTATGTAAGCACAGTATGAAAACGAGTATCATGTAGAGGGGATCGGGGAAAATCCCATTTGAACGGGTAACGGGTGAACCCTGCTTTCTTCTCTTTGTAACACAGGGTTTTAAAATTTCTATTCCAACGGGGAAATCACCATGGACATTTAAGATGAAAACTCTTTTGTGTCCACGTCTTTTTGTTTGTTTCCAGATAATAGGGGCGTATTTAGAGGGGTCCGATCCCCTCTGCGAAACAAAAAAAAATTAAATTTTAAAATTTTGGGCGAAATTTATGTACTAAATACATAGAATTTCCTCGGGATCGTAATACTACAAATTTTGGATGCGTTAAAATATCGAATAATACCTTTGATAAAGTGGATACTTGACCCCATTGCAGAAAATTTGCCGCGCCTGTGCAGGAAAAATTGTCAGAGGAAATAAAATAGCCAACAGAAAAGTATAAAAACGTGCCTGCTATGTATAGATGTCTTAAATGCACGAATAACTCGCATTTGAACTGTTTTTCACGTCACATAAAACATATTTTTAAGAATCACAAGTGTTTCTTCTGCTGGAACTGATCAGCTTGATTTTTTTTATTTTGGAATTCCTGCAGAAAATTTTTGACTTACAAAAGCTCATCGCATAAAGACAAAGTTCTGTCATCGGCTAATATATAAGATCAGAAAACGATATTCACGAAGAAATTAAATATCGACTAAAAGCAGGGAATTCGTGTTATTATTCACTTCAAAATCTCTTATCGTCGCGACGATAATTATGCCTGTTGTGTTGTATGGTTGTGAAACATGGTCGCTTACGCTGAGGGAAGAACGCAGACTGAAAGTATTTGAGAATAAAATCCTGAAACGAATATTCTGAACCCAAAGGAACGGAAATGAGGAATGGCGAAAACTTCATGATGAGGAACTCCATAATTTATATCGTTCACCAAACATTGTTAGGGTCATCAAATCTTGGAGGCTCAGGTGGGCAGGGCATGTAGCGAGAATGGAAGAAAGTAGGAACGCTTTCAATGTTTTAACTGGAAGTCCAATCGGAAAACGACCATTAGGAAGACTTAGGCACAGATGGGAGGACAATATTAGGATGGATCTCTCAGAAATAGGAATACAGAATAGAAACTGGATTCAGTTGACTAAGGATAGAAGTCAGGAAGCTTTTGTGAACGCGGCATTGAACCTCCGGGTTCCATAGGTCATAGAGTTAATTAGTTAATTTCAGGCGAAATTTATGTACTTTATATGTATTTCGTGCCGCTAGCTAGTTCCAATTGCTTAAAAATATGCCCCTGCCAAATACAAGTAACTTTCGTGAAAAGAAGTGTCATGTTGATATACATTGCTGTACTTTTTCCTTAATGCTTAAGAAACATTGTTTGGGATTGAAATAGGTTAACGATTGGGAATGAATTCAAAATTAAAACCCAATACTTTCACTTAAATGGCATAATTAGCATTTAATACTAATTCCTAATGTTCTTTCTTCAGTTCGCGACTTGTATTATACGAAGAAAAAGATTTTATTTAAATAAAAAAAATAGATTTAAATCAGAAAAATCAACAAAAATGATTTTTTGAAAAAAAAATCATGATTTTTTTCCACCCTGGTGGTGGGTCAATTTCATGTTCATGGACGACAAAGCAAGTCATACAGAACAACCCAGATTGAAGAGACCCTGGGGCGTAGAAGATCTACTGAATGGACTAGCCACCTTATTCCCTGATCTGAATCCCATTGAGCGTGTCTGGGATGCAACTGGACGACAGCTTGCACATCGGAATCCACCACCTTTGACCTTGCAGAACCTGAAACTATCTTTAGGGAGGAATGGGACAACATACTCCTGGAACTTGATGCTCTCTCGTGGACAGCATGGCAGACATATGCAGGGTGCATTTGGTACCCAAGGTGGTCATATACCTTAGTGATTTGCTCAAAGCCCCTCCGTATTCATGACAACTGGAATTTCATGTCATACTATAGTGCTCTCCATAAGTTAGTTTTTATGCTGTTATGACTCGGGTGCAAAATGTCTGGATTTGCCCGGAAGAGATGAAGAATAGGAAGAAAAAATTGCACTCAGTTTCGACCTGAACTTTTGGTTCCGTGTGCCCTGAAATGTTGTCTCGTGGGCTTTTGATCATGTCAATTTTAGGCACCCATTTCGCGGAAATATTGCTCTCCTAGATGCTGGGTGATAATTCGGTCAACCATTGCAGTAAACAATTCCACTGTCTCAGCAATTTGCATGATTGACATTAGCTGAACATTCATTATTATTTCACGCACTTTGTCAATGTTCTGAGTTAGTGCTTCCACGGCCTTCCTGATCGAATGTATTCTTCAGTGGAGGTTCTCTCCCTCTTAAGTCCGGCTGCTCATTTCGTCACGGTGGCATATGAAGAAGCACTATTACCTAAAGTAGCAACCTTGTCGGCGTGGATCTCCTGCGACTTGAAACATTTCCTGTTGATATTCAATAACAGCTCTCGTCTTAAATTTCTGCATTTGGTCACACATTGGTCACTCTTGCCTTTCTGGACCTGTAACAACAGAGTAAAAGTCGATGTTAATACCAAATTTGGTATGATATAGAAAAGTTTAATAAATACTGCCTAAAATTTTACGTGTTCTAATACTTCTTGGTTAGGCTTAGAATTTATGTAACAACCCTCGTATAGAACGAATAATGGTAACATAGCTGGAAGCTTTTTTGTGATGGATTAAACGTCCCAAGATTTCATTTCTATCCTTAACTCTAGTAAGACCGGATGCGGTAGAAATTACTACAATATTCGGTTTCAATGTTGATATAGAGCAAAAGTGATTGGTGTTACGAAAATCAATTTAGCGTTCTAAGAATATGTACCATCTTTCTCTGAAAGTCCTAATTAAACCGAAGGTGGAACAGATCGGTTCAGGTTTTTAAGTTAGAAAGTTGTCAATCATCCCCGTCTAATAAATATAATTGCGAAAGAATAGCAAAAAGGTTAGAAAAAATGTAATCCCATTGGGATTCGAACCAGATTCAAGGGTATTGAATCATTACGAAAATAAATTTAATACGTATGGCTATCAAAACTGTAGAATATTCCTCCAATTGTGTTGATAGGGAACGAATTCCGTTACAACTTTGTGCGCGCGCGCGCGCGCGTGTGTGTGTGTTCTACATTTGCCAAGGTACTGTTTTGTTCTAGAAATAGTACACAGGGTGTCTATCGGTCACGATTTTTTTTTACCTGTACAATTATAAGTAGAAATTGGAAAATTTTGTTCTATAAAATATGTCTATGGTCGGCTTCAGACGCTACCAAATCGCAAGCAAGGCATACTTCTATCGCATGCGTGGAAATTCGGTCTGATTCGCACCCAAATTCAAAACGGCGATCGAGATGTTGCCTTTCTTGAAGAAATGTGTGTCAGGTGTCTTCAAAACCTCCGTATACACAATGTCCACGTTCTACGGAAGCTTTTAGCGGATAACCTACTACAAGCGAAATGTTCATTCCTGGAAATCAGTAGCATTAGAACTAGTACTCTGACAATTTTCAATCGGGCAAGCCTCTTTTTCCTTCATGTTTGACGAACTGTATTTTGTGGTCCGCAGTATTGGTACACTTCTTAAGAACGTGTAATGTCCTCTGTTAAAACAGCCAAGCAACTGATAGCTGTGGATGTGACAGAATCTTCCCCTCTAGAAAACTTACTTCTGCTAATACTGTTAGCAAGTATAGATTCCAGTGTAGGCATTAATGTATCGGGACATAGCAGCTGTTAAATGTATCGTTCGAAGAGTTAGTGAAAGTTTTTAAATTGTGGGGCACCTTCTGTATATATATATATATATATATATATATATATATATATATATATTTAGTTTAGCAACCCTTTCGGTAGCGATGCTATGAGACGTGAACGTACATCCGAACCACATAAGGTATTGCTGGGAATTCAACCCCGGTCTCTCACGTACACTAACTTGATTAGCCACAAGGAGCTCATTTTCTGAATATAAGGCTTTTTCTGTTTGTCCCGTATGTAAATACACACTGCTGGATCATGGGAAATGAATTTTGGAACATAGTACCTACTTTTATCACGTGGTTAAAATACGTCCCCTAGAGGAAGAGGGAATTACTGAAAACTTACGTCAGAATTAAGTTTCTGAAACCTCAGCTTAGGGAGATAAAATTCGATGTATAAATTTCGCATTAAAAGCAATTGAAAATTGTCCCAGCTTTTCGAAAATTACATTTTAGGGGAGGGAGTATATCAACAACTGTTGTATACAACAGCTACAACTGACGTTTTCCTTTGTCGGATATTTTATCAGCTAGTCCATTGCAAGTTAAAAAGAATCTATAATATAGACAGATCAGTGAAAATATGCCAAAACTAGTTGACTCTCGGATTAAAATTGACGATTTGGAGAAACATGTCTTATTCCGGTGCCACGCGTGAGTATTCAACCTTGCTTTTCTCCCCTTAGTTGAACGCTTTCAGACATTATACCATGATCCATGTATGGAGAACAACGCAACTGTTCGACATTGTAAGTAGACTCGGTCAAAATTACCTTCATAAATGAGTGTTACCGAGACTCGTATTCTCATGTAAGAACTCTTGTGAGCGTTTGTTCGGCTATTCACGTACGTGTCAGTTGTGCAGTCTGTGTCAGTATTAAGTCAAATTTATTTATTTTGAAAGTATCTTCTTGAAAGATAAACTATTTATGATCTGCTTTGAGAGAGTTATTTGCAGCTAAGATTTGAATTATTTAGATTATGGGTAGTGTACTAATAATCCAAGTTCGGCAAAACCCTTAGATATTTGATCGTCATGCTCGAAATAAAGATCATTGACTCAGGTATCTTATGTTGATCACGTACTTACGAACGCTTTGCTAATAATTTGAGGTAATATTTATATTTATATTTTCACTGAGTTTGTCCATTTCTTATTTCAGAGTTGATCCATTTACCAGAAAGGACTGGTATGATGTCAAGGCACCCTCAATGTTTGCTACTCGCCAGATTGGCAAAACCTTAGTAAATCGTACTCAAGGAACCAGTAAGTTGCCTTTTTTTTTTAATTATATATAATTACTATATCTAATATGTAAAACTTGAATTAATGTAGTGTTCCTAGGACTTCGTTCCGTTGTATCACGGTCCTCAAATAGTATGATTACTTAAGCGGAATGAGACTCCTGATCAAGTGAGCTCTCTAGAGGTGCAACAAGTATGTTTAGTATTCTCCATAGTCTCTTCGGTGAGTTGAATTTTATAGCGCCTTGTGTTTTCTACGCGTAGTTCTGAAATTTACATTGGTTTGTCTTCCATTTGTACTTCTACGATAGTTGTATGTTGTCAGGATGTGGCACAACGTTTGCGATTCTTTAAACTGTTGCGTTCTTCAGATTCATGAATTAGTGAAATAGATGATTGCGTATTAGAGTGAGTTTAACTACTTCATTAGTAAGGGAGTGTGTCAACGAACAACTGATTCAAACAACCAGGGTAGTAGAAATGACTGTGGGGTTGAAACGTGAAGAACGAAAGAAGGATGAGCTGTTTGGCGTGAAGTCCGAGTACTTAAAAATGAAGGAAAATCAGTGGGCAAGTTGAATTCAATTTTCCTCAGGGACGATGAATTCATCCATATACGCTCAGCCATCACATAATACAAGTATATATGCAATTATAAACCACCTCTTCGTGGGGTACACGTGTAACTAACTAGTATTTTATAATGTATGGTTGCACTGCGTTTGACAAACATATACTTCTTTGATCTACACCACGTGAAGAAGTTGTATGGCGTGTTATTTTCTGTGTTGAAACCGGATGTTGTAGAGAGTGAAGACAATATATTCAGTAGCGGTTTCTGACGTAGGGCTACCGGGCTACAGCACGCTTCCTATGTTTGTGTATTTGCGTTAGACCAATTTTAGTTCAAAAAATTTTCATCTATTCATTTGTTTAAACTGTTCATCAATTAACAAAATACAGAACTTTCCCATGACGATCTTTTTCGAGCGTGGAGCGCGATTATCAGCGCCTTCAGCAGTGTGGAAGTTGTACTAACGAACCGAGCGGGCTGTACTGAATGGAGCCCGCTTGAACTATACAAGCCTATATCTCTAGCATGGAGCAAAGATCTCAATATGCCTTGTCCACTTTCCTTTTTTTACACCCAGAATAGCTTCCACCGTGCTGTGTTAGGTTGAGCCCGAAGACATTCTGCGCAAGCGCTAAGTATTCCTCTTTCTCGCTTTCTTTTGCTTACTGGCGGCGCTCGCCGCTCGGTTTTGTCTTTTCTCCTCTTTTTTATTTTCTTTAATCCTAAAGGTCCGGGAACCCAGAATTGTCGGGAGTGTATATTAAATGAATTGAACATTTTTGACACAGATTCAGATCGTAGCAGAATTATAGCGCGCACATTTAATGGGGCATCGGTAATAAGGGATCAATTAATGACTACAATCTAAAATTAAAGAACACTTTCCTTTGGCACACTACGTCCATTGTTAACGAATTAAATTTGATAATGGGAAGAACTGCATCTCAAAATCAATCGGCAAGGGTTTTCTTCTGTAGTCTTTCAGGATTTTCCACATTTTTCCTCTTGCTCCCCACAGCGTGTATCTGTTTTTAAAAAAAGTGGCTGTACGACGTATTCCGAGTGGGTCAGCTACTAAATGGAATTTCAAGTCACGAACCGTCAATTCTATCTATGAAAATTAAAATGTTTCGAAAGAGTGCTTTTCAGAACTAGAGAAATCCAACACAGGGAATTCATGTTTTGGTTAGAATTCTTTCACAAAATAATGCCGCATGTGAATATTTTCTATAATCAAATTCAGTGCAGGCCTACCATTAAAGTACAAACAGTACTTAAATATTTAATTGAAGCCATTGAGAAAATTCGGAATGACAGACAATATTAGAACAAGTGATATTTTTTTCCAAAAGTTGGTAAAACAAATATGGGCGGATTATATCTTGCAGAGTACCCAATGCCAAAGAAGTATGTGATCACATTTCTGCGGATGCGCGAAATAGATGTGAGAAAAGAAGCCATTTGGATGCCGCCAAACTTCTGGATTCTGCAAATTTTAGTGATTTTTCCGGAAGATCTCTGGACACTGCGGTTGAAAGCTACCCAATGTTAGGTAAGCAGTGACTTCGCACTGAGCTTTTGGTTCTGTCAGCTTATCTTTAAAAACAATTTACAGAACAATTTTAGCGAAATAACAACCCTTTTGCAAATAACAGTGACCATACCAATGTCCACAGCAGAGCCTGAGAGATGCTTTTCGTCTCTAAAGAGAATTAAGACATTTATGAGGAATTTCCGTAGGTCAGGAAGGTTAACTGCCCTTGCCATGCTCTCGATAGAAAAAAGTTTGATCAACAACATGGGTGACTCCAGGGTGATAGAAAAGTTTGCCAACATTAAGAATCGAAGGATGGATATCAACTTCCGCCTTCAGTAGATAAATACACGTATATATATATATATATATATATATATATATATATATATATATATATTGTAGCACGCTTTGTTAATGACAGTACGAGCCGCCACTGAATATATTCTTGAGATGCTTCATTAATTGCAGCAAACAGCTTCTTGCTATCAATGACCGCTTTTATTCTATAGCATAAGTTAAAACGAGAACTTCTCGATTTTCTGTCACACATTTTTGTCAACTTTCTTCCGCACATTGGGATCTAATAAGCGCTTTAGTCCAATTTAGTAACATCTATATACCCTTAAAAAAGAATGCTCAGATAATTCATTTCCTTGGTGTTGGGAAATCGTCGGATACAACGGTAATCAGTTAAGCGACTTTTAAAGCTTCACTTCTTCTGAAGAGAGAAAAACTGAAATTAAACAGAGACTAAGAACAGTGATTTTTTTTATTTATTTATTTATTTATTTTATAAATAGCCAGTGGGATTCGAACTAGGTTCAAAAGTTTTGAATTCCAACAAAGAAAAAATTAAACACGTATGGTTATCGAATCACCTTTCAGTTGTATTGAAGGTGAGGGAGCTCGTTTTTTACGATTTTCTTTCAATTAAATAAATAAATATATATATATATATATATATATATATATATATATATATATATATATATATATATATATATATATATATATATATATATATATATATATAATATTCATTCTTTAGTTTTCTGCATTTGAAAAGTAGTTTTGGTCTGAAATATTGTATTAAATGATGAAATAGGACTTGAATATTTAAAATAGCAAACAACGTGTGTTGGAAAGGCTTCACTAATCTTTTTCTTCTGGCTTTCCACTCATTACCTTGAGTGCGCAATTACATATTTTGGAGAAGTGTACACTCATGTCCAAAATTATTGTCGCATATCTATCTGTCTTGTAAGAATATAATTTGATAATGATTTTGCAGAGTACTTTTTAATACTGATACTATATGTATAATCAGGAAATCTATATTTGTGGTAAATTCCATAGGAAAAGAATAAATACGAAAAGCATAATGAGTAAAATAAAATGTAACCAAATGGACAAGATTATTTTTTTTCCTTTCCTTGTTCTTATTTACTACTCTTTTGACATGAAATTTACCACATACTTGTCTTTGCGATTATACACATACTAACATTATAAGAAATACCGGGCGAATTAGTTATCAAATTATATTACTAGAATAACATATTTATAGTCATGTGACAATAATTTTGGACATGAGTGTACATTGAAGTGTTAAGTGTAAGAAAGTTCACAGCTCTTCGAGCTGAGAGTGCTTGTCAGATGTGTTGAAAAAATTATAAAATACTTATCCCTAAACTTACATGTTTTTAAAAAAGCGCATGCTTTAGAAATAACTTTTTTTTTTTTTTTTAAGTGAATTTCAGACTGACCCTTGTCGGTCCATTTCTTTACAATACTTATCAGATGTGATAATACCAGAAACCTTTTAGTTGTTCATATATATATGAGTTGATGTGAGAAATAAGGAAAACCTTTTTCGGAAAATTTACATTGGTTCTTGCTACTATACTGCCTTCAAGAAGTGTCGTCTAATAGGTATTTTGTATTTCCTCCGAAATTGCAGAAAGTGTCTCTAGAAATTTCTTCTTAAACTTTTGGAGAAACTACCTTTAAAGTATAAATTGACTAGATCTCGTTCGTGTTTGGATCTTAGTTTCTGCAGAATTTGATGTTGGGGTGAATCATATGATGTCTTGTAGTTAAACTAGTTAAAAATAATTAGGTAGATGGTAACAGTTCAGATGTAGATTTGAGGCATCTCATAGTTTTGTTCGTATCTAAATTGGAAAACTAGTGAGTCCGTACATTAGAGCTGATCAGCCTTTTAATGACTTTGGCTAACACGAGAGAGTCCCACAAGTTGTTGCTATCTGATTGTCGTATAGCTTATCTGATAGAGCGTCATGAGAAATGAAAATGAGCAAAATTTAAGGTGCTATGGACCAGAAGGATAGGAGCTATGAGGCTTCAAAATTTGAATATCCAAAAGATATCATGGAATTATGTACGGTTAAAGTAAATATCTTAAATTATTAAAGCAATCAAAACAAAAGTTCCACAATTTAATGAGAACAAAATGCCCTATCGAAAACCATAAACAGTGTTGCCAAGTCAGCATAAAATAGTTTCAAATAGTACCATATACAAGTGTTCACAGGTTTAAAACGCACTCTTATTACTAAACATAATAATGAAGTATAGTGGCACAATGTTACACACTGTTAGAGCTACGTGTGCTGTAAATGTACTATGCAGAAGTCTTATATGTGACAACAGATGGAAATAATGGAATCTCTCTCATACTATGAATTTAGTTCAAATGCGTAACACCGATAGTATAACATAGCAAAATGTCAGCAGTGTCACAAAATATTAATGCATTTGAAAAACTAAATTGAGTGATGCTATTTTAACGTCCTGTGTCAGCTCCGAAGCTATATAGGACGGGACCTATAGTGTGAAATAGGATGCGAACCACTATGACAAAGGAAGATAACAATGAAATGTAAGGTGAAAAGTACAACAAAAACATGTTCAAGGCAGAATTGGAACCCGCATGCTTAATAGGTTGGTTGTCTCGCCTTCTAGACCACACGCTATCTGGGCCGACTAAAAACAAAATGAGATAGTCATAAAATAATTATTTCCAATGTGAATATAGTAATATTACAGTGTACAAACTTAATCATATGGTATGTAGGAAAAGAAGTAAGAGTATATTACTTAATACGAAATACATACGCCAAGAAACTAATCTTCCAAATCTGGAGAATAGTTTTACAGAATTAGAAAACACGTGTTTTTTTCCAAGCGTGTATTTTGTTTTCGCATTTGTCTGCTTACTCACCGTGGCTACGGAAGTGTAATGCACTTTTTTCCACTGCATTCCTTTATTACTCTGTGTTGCCACATACCAGACTTCCCCATTGTACATTCTCAGCATACGTAGCTCCAACAGTGTCCAACACTGTACCACTACACTTCACTGTTCTGTTTAGTGATAATAGTGCGTTTTAAATCTGAACACTTGTATATGGTACTATTTGAAACAAAATATTTTTGTCGAGTTGGCAACACTGTTTGTAGTTTTGGATAGGACATTTTGTTCTCATTAAATTGTGCAACTTTTGTTTTGATTGCTTTAACGGTTTTCAAGATATTCACTTTAAACGTACATAATTCCATGATGTAAATTTTTGGATATTCAAATTTTGAAGCCCCGTAGCTCCTATCCTTCTGGTCCATAGCACCTTAAATTTTGCTCATTTTCATTTCTCATGATGCTCTGTCAGATGTGCTATATGTTAATCAGATATTCGCGACAACTTGTGGGACCCTCCCGTGTAATTTGGATAGTTAGTTTGCAGTGAGCTAAGAGATGTTAAAATGGTCTTGATTTCTCTCACGGAAACTCATATCTAGAAAGTTTTTCAATCAGTGCACAATATGTAGGAGCTTATTTAAAAGAACGTCAGTAGCTTTTTCTGGTGACCTTGAGAAATCATCCATAAGGAAATCCATGATCTTATTATGCACGAAATGCTCGTTCTCGTTTTGCAGAAGCAACAAATCAACGACGCGAGGAAAAGAAGCTGAAGACAGAAAATGACAGATCATTCCGAAGGAGCGTAATGCCAAGAGTACTAAAATATATACTCCCTCATACGACATTGAACTTCGTAAATTGGGAAGCTTTTCAAATATAAATGAAGTAGTGTTACACAGCTTGTGGACAAGTCGCATATGTGGAGCCTAGTTTCCCCGAATTAGTATTCACATTTTTAAAACCATCTTATCAGCCTAGGGTACATGAGAAATATTTACGTGAGCTTTCAAGGTTTCGTACCTAATAGTTTGGGAATCTTGTGATGATTCAGTGTATTTACTTTTTTTTTTTTTCATATATGTAGATATTCTTGTGCATTGTTGACTAGCCAATTATTTATTATTATTATTATTTCAGAAATTGCATCAGAGGGGTTGAAAAATCGCGTGTTTGAGGTGTCACTAGCAGATTTACAAAATGATAATGATGCCGAAAGGTCGTTCCGAAAATTCAGATTGATTGCAGAAGATGTACAAGGTCGTAATGTATTAACGAATTTCCATGGTATGGACCTTACTACTGATAAGTTAAGAAGCATGGTGAAGAAATGGCAGGTAAGTGCGTCCAGTAAAATGTGTGGGTTCGGATGATAGTCCGTAATATCTAGTAGTTATAGAAAACAGTTTAAAAATTACATAGCTCAGAAGGTCTCTTGTTTCTAAAATATCCTAAGCTAAATGTAGTGCAAAGTATTATTTATGCGAGTTACTTTAATACATGCGACAGACGAGTACAAATCGTAAACTAAATGTAAGCTAAGAATAGCTGTAGAGCTCAGAATTAACTCGATGTACTCAGATTATCTGTTCTCTGCGAAACTATAATTGAACTTTCATGTTAAAGTTTCGTATGTGAAGTTGTAGAAATGAACAGACAGTGAGGTACGTACACGTGTCGCACGTAATATATAAAAATTATTTAACCGTGTCTTCAAACTGGAGTAACATAGATTGCGTTATGTATAGCAGTATTCACTGTTAGTAGTGATTGTCAATCACACAACTATGAGGAACTGGAAGAGCGAGTATTTGGGAAATGGCAGGAAACTTAAGGCCTTGGCATCTAGCACAGTCTGTGATGGGGAATATTTGAGTCTAACGTAGTTTGCAATGATACAAACATTCAAAATTAGTTGAACCTCTATCGAAGTTGACGCAAACCGGACATCATTCCACTTCTATCAATATCTATTGTGTGGAAAGACAGTCATGAATGTATTAGTCTTTATATATGTGAAATTGCTGCTAAGTGTAACTGCTAAGTTCGTACCACGTAGTTATAAATAAATAAATGGGGGGGGGGGGAATCCAGACAATTGGAAAATATGTTTGTATGATACAAATAGAAAACAAATAAGCCTTAAAGGTACTAAGTCATTTAAGTGAAATTTATTTTCTCATACCTTTCATTGATAGAAGGAACAAAAAGAAAAAAAGATGTTATCTAGCGAAAAATAGGCATTATTTTTTATTGTGACAGATAATATATAAATTACACATCTACTAGTTATTTCATAGTGTTTGCACAAAAACATTCTTTTGCTACTCGTCTAAATAACCTTCAAATAGTGTTTAGGCTAAGCATTGTTTGAAAAGAAGCAAAAAAGTTATTGATACTGAAGAAGAAAAATCTAAAAATATATTGTTGAAACAAAAGTATTTATTTTATTTAAAACTTCAATGCCGCGTCTCACAGTAAGTCGGGAAATCCCCTGGGGGCATAGTGGTAGAGCGTTCACTTCTGGTGCTTGGAGTCCCTGATTCGATCCCAACTCGCACAAATGGGTTTGTGCTGGACAAACGCCGTGTGCATAGGTTTTCTTGGGATTCTCCCGTTTTTTTCACGTACGTGATTCATTCCACCATTGCATTAATTTATATCACTCCTATAGTCTAATCGAAGTAACCGTGGGATGTAAATTGAAAAAATTTCATCTCCTAAATGAAAAAAAAAAAAAATCATATAACGAATCCAGAAGGTTTTCCAGAACTGGAAGAAATGTGGAGATGTGGACGTGGTTAAGGAGGTTGAGAGGTCCGATCGGTTGCTGGCTCTTAACTTTTACAAAATGAAGTTCCTGTTGTAAATAGCCGTTCTGTATGCATCTAACACGTATTTTCCACAGAATATAAAATGATCTTGTATGTAGGAAGATAATTATTAATAGGTAATAGATCAATCAGTCAATTAATTACCATCGTGACGTTTAACAAATATGAGCCCTCCCGATAGTCGGTGGCTTGCGTGTGTGCATGATCTGGGTTCGATTGTCGGTGAGAGAGTATAGTAAATTTAATTTCACAATCATTCACTTCAATCGTTCATCCCTCTTCTTCCGTCTAAAGGGTATGTTGGATTTTTACTTCTCAACAAAGGTTTAAAAAAGTTTCGAATGTGTTCTTTAAGACTACTAAGTAAATTAATCAGGTTATTTGATCAGAAAGTATGTATTACCGTTGGTTGTCTTACGTAAATAGTGATTCGACTTGAATATATCGTGAGTTTAATAAAATTTGTATGATTTCATATTCGTATTTTGTGCATGCTTTAAAGTGTTCATTTTACTCCACATAAGTAGTTATTTTATTGTAACCCATGCTTGAACACTAAATATGTAAATTTTTATTTTTAGACTTTGATTGAAGCGCACGTAGATGTCAAAACTACTGACGGATACTTGCTGCGTATTTTCTGTATTGGTTTCACCAACAAAGACCAAATGTCTCAAAGGAAAACATGCTATGCACAGCATACACAGGTAAGAAAACTCTCACAAGACCTACTATATTGTGCTTTGTAATTTTTAAGATAAACTTCGAATATTCATACTAGTGTGTGAACTGTTCTCGATTTAATGAACCTAAGGTGTCAAAATCAGGAAATTCAAAAATAATTTTGAAAACAAGCCATAGTTCATGCCCTTCATTTAGAATGAACTGTAATGTTAACTTTATAACTTTCAGAAGTGTGATTCACATACTTTCGTGACTCGGTCATTCGAAGATCCAAAAACCAGATAAAACAGCTATTAATCCAGTTAAAGTAATCATTTGTACACAGTATTAACTTTTTTTTCTTTTGTTGTAAGTTAAGGGTTAATTTAGAGCTTGCTATAACTATTGATTATCCTTTCTTGCGAAACGTTAAGGAGCCAGTCCAGTCCTTCTCTCTTGATTAGAGCAGATTGCCAATTGTTCATCAGAAAGTCGAAAGGGGGTCTGTCTCATACTGTCTATATCAAGCAGTCATTGTTTTGATTCCGTCTAGCTGGCTGTTGAACAGGTAAACCATCAGTGATTTTTGAAATACAAATCACCTTAAACCTAAAAAGATTGACATCTATTGTATAGTCAGTCTTCGTTCTATTGGATTGCATTCATGGTAAGGAAAAATTTTGGTGTTAGCCTAGCCCGTGAGGTTGTTGGAAGCTGTTTGGATTCTGTTCAAAATGCGAAAATAATATACTGGGAACAGTATAAGTTCCTTTGTACTAAAGCTTGTAGTGATGATAATTGGTATATGAAGTTCCAGGCCTCACATCAGAGCCAGAAATGGCGGAACCCACTGGTGTGACTGGAACGCATGTTGCGTAATTATTCTGAACAAGCTTTAACTTGTTAAGTTTTGAGGTGTAAGGAACATAGCGTCTAGCTAAAGCATGGTTTGTATTATAACGAGATAATTGGTGTGTAGAAATTTAGTTTGTATTGAGTGATGCAGTTTTTAAAATGTACTACTTTTAATAGTAAATATGCTAATTGTACTTAATTGGGTTATGTTAAATAACAAATCAAAGCTGCAATGAAAATCTCGTAAGTATTCTAGATATAAAGTAAAAAAAAAAAAGTGTAACCACGAAGGTTCATTACACTAAATCATAAAGTAAAACTCGATCCACTTTAGAAGACAAAGTATGTTAGCTGACAGTATTATTTCTTTATTAGTTAAATTTGAATTATGGCGATTGCTTACATAGCGTAAGGAATAAATTTAACGATTTAATACAATGTGTTGTTCCTATGGCAACCAAAACTTACCAATGATCTGTGTTTCAGAAGATTGTCCTTGGAGTAGAAAACTGGCTTACGTCTTATGCAATAGATCAGTAGCATTCTACGATGCTGTAACTCAAGTGGAAGTAAGATGCCAATATACAGTTGCAACGGCGGAAACACTAATTATGGTGAGAAGCATGAAAACTTGCTCCTGATAAATCAAATATCGATTAACTGAAAGTAGTAGAGGCTTCTAAAAGCAAAGCGCTTACTTAAGCGTTACGCAGCAAATGGGCACCGTCGAATCCTTTTCACTGATTAAAAGATTTCCAGTGGTAGACTTCCAGTGTCCAAAATGACAGGATATATGCCATATCCTCTAAGAGAAGCTGGTGAAAAAGATCCAGAGGAGTTAACACCCTGCCTCATTTTGTGGTGAAGTGTGAGTCACGATGGCACAACGGTGCTCCATTTCTGTGAAAAGGGGGTCAAAACGTCAGCCAAAGTGTACCAGGAAACTGCTTGAGAGACTAGTCAAGAATCTCACCAACACCTTCCATGGACAGAACTGGAGCTTCCATCAGGATTCGGTCCCAGCACACAAGGCACGGACAATCTAGTAGTGGCCGAAGGCATGTGTTCCGGACTTCATTTCCACTTCAAATTGACCTTCTGCAAGTCCGAAAACCGTCGGACTATAAATTTTGTGGGTCAGGCTTCAGGAGATGACTTGCAAGTGCTCAAGGCACCTACAGATTTTTTAGTTGGTGTTGCGTAGTGCAATATGACGAGTGCCCACAAAGACTTAAAGATTGTGTGCATGCTAATGGTAGCCATTTTTAATAATTGTGATTCTCGTTCATAATTCATCCATATACCTCACGTTGTTAGGATATTAAAATCTCTAACCATTTTGTGTCAATGTACTTAAAACTTTGGAACACTAAGACCAGCTATATATAGTTTAAGTACTAACTCGTTATGTATTTAATGAATGTTACTTTTTTCTACACTTAATAAAATTTCAACATGTCTTATTACACTCAACCCTTCGTAAGTGTGGTGAATTTCTTTAACATCTTTAGTGTGGCTCGCCTCAGAGACGAGTTTATTATTATTATTGTATGAATTCTTTTTCGTTATTAAAGCTAAATATGATTGTATTGTATTACCATCCCCTTTATCAGTATACAACTATGATCATTTCAATTATTAATCGTAAAAAATACTTCTTGAGCCATTTCAACTACAAATATTGCCCGTAATATGAACGAGCAGAGACCGTATCTTTCCAGTCACAACAATAATGGGGATCTCACTGACACATGACATTGAAGCACTCTGCGGGAGAGAAAGGTACTAAGAGGTTCAACTCTCATCACCTATTGCGGAGAGAGAGAGAGAGAGAGAGAGAGAGAGAGAGAAAACACCAGCCGAAATATGAGTGTGCCGCGCTTACGAAGGGTTAAAGAAAAACACATCTGCACAATTATCCTATTGCGAACATTGGCTTGGGATTCGAACCTGAGATTTTTGGTATACTGTTTCCGAAGGTACCTGAAGTTGGACTTGAAAATTTTTAGCTTAAATTAACCTTAACCAATGCTCCCATTCTTTTTGTAATAGAGTGTACATATATAGTGGAATTATTAAAGAAACGAGCTACTAGTCTTGCAGAATTATAATGTTTAAGTTTTGTTTCAGGTGAGAGCTATTCGAAAGAAGATGGTGGAAATAATTACTAGGGATATCGCTTCTAGTGATCTAAAGGAAGTAGTTAACAAACTCCTTCCTGATTCAATAGCAAAGGACATAGAAAAGGCCTGCCAAAGGATCTATCCTTTGCACGATGTATTCATTCGCAAGGTAAGAAGCAAACAACTTAGTGTGATTTCAGTTCCAAAGTACATTCGAAATATTTTGTTACCCGTAGTTATATAATATTTTAAGTTCATAGTCAATAAGACACGCTTTTCTTAAGTTGCAAAGAAGGTCTAATGCAGTTAAAGAATTGGCGGTCGATATATACTTCTGGGTTAATTAGGATATAGCTCAAATTTGCTTGCAATATGAACCTTGAAGTACACTCCTAACTTTTTAAGACTCAGATGTTAATAATTTTTATATTAGATTGTGAGGATGAATTTGAGGTAATTCCGTAAATTTAGAGATTATACAAGGGTCGTTCAAGGTTGACCGGGACTTTTATTTCTTCTAAGGAAACAGATAGCACAAGAAGCACCAAACTACATCAGCTTTTTAAAGTATTCTCCGTGCGCGTCGATGCATCGTTGCCTTCGTTGTGGAAGCTCTGATTCCTTTGAAGTAGAAAGAACTTGGTTGTTGTAACCTCTAGAGAACATCGTTCCACAGTGCTTCATCTGTCGTGAATTTCTTCCCTCCCAGATGGTCTTAAAGCGGCGCAAACAAATTATAATCACTGGGGGCTAATTCTGGACTCTTAAGAGGGATGGGGCAGAACTTCCCAGCGCATTTCGGCCAAAGTTGTGTTGTCACACTGAGTGTGAGGGCGGGCATTGTCATGGAGAAGAATGACATTTCCAGCCAACATCCCGGCTTTTTCTTGCGAATGGACTTTCGTACAGCACCACTCAACAACGTGGAGTAATACTGGGCATCAATTGTGCTCCCTTTGTCCAGAAAATCCACATGGATAATACACTTCATATCCCAGGAATACACTTATGATCTTTCCAGCGGACGGCTGCGTTTTACTTCTCTTGGGCGGCGTGGAACCTTTATGCCACCACTCCATGCTGCTGCTTGGTCTCTGGTTGAATTGTGCAACCATGTTTTCATCACATTTGATGGTTTCCAAAAATTTACCTTTGGCTCGAAACATATTCAGAAGCTGTTCAGACTTCCATGCGTGTCCACTTCTGATCAAATGTCAGCTGGTGGGGAACCCACTTGCACAGATTTTGCGGAAGCGTAAGTGGTCGTGAATCCACGAAACTGATATCACCTTGGTAGCAATATCCCGCACTGTTACTCGCCGGTTCTCAAGAATCATTTGCTCAACACGTGCGATATTCACTGGTGTGACTGCAGTCTGGCAAATGTGTACATGCGCTTCATTTGTCACCAGCTCCCGTCCTTCGCGAAACTGTTCACACCATTCGTACACTCTTGTCCGTGACATTGTTTGTTCATCATACTGTGCTTGCAGTGTTCTGAAAATCTTAGTTGGTTTAACTTTCTCCTTCACAAGAAATTTGATTACACACCGCTGCTTCACAGCCACAGACACACTGCTTGCCGCCATGTTCGCTGCAACTGCTGCTCATGCGCCAAATACGTCATGCCGGGCGCTAGTTACTCGAGAAGGAATACATTACATCACCCGCAGGTTTCGTGATAATCCGGCTATTCATTGATTATTTACGTACGAAAATTGCGGTCAACCTTGATCGACCCTTGTAGATTGTATGTATTTGGATTGAAACTGCGACCATTGAAAAATAAGTGTGGACATAACACACATTAGTGAGAACAACAAAATGATATTTTCAAACGAGAAAGAAAAGGTTAAACAGAAGAGCATAGAAGTCTAAGAATTTGGTGATGTAGGTGATGTAATTTGCCTTATTTCGATAATATAGTGTTGCCAGAATTTCTTGATTCGTGGCAGAAGTGCGAATGAAAACTCACCCGTGACACCCACACGTTGAACCAATAAGGGTTCAGCTGTTGCTAAGCGAGAGGGAGTGCAATTCCTTCAGCCGATAGCAGCGCTTGGAACAGAAGACTGGGTGTCAGGTCAATGTGGTATATCTATAGCTAGTATGAATTTATAATAGTAAAGCGATTAAGGCAAACGGTTGTCAGACAACGCTCTTTACTTTTGTTTCAACTGTCGTGAGAATTGGAAAATAGAAGTGTTATAGAGCTCGTACAATACAATACTTTGTGTGAATATAATTTGCTAATTAAGTGGAACAGGGTTGGTTGAGCAAAGGATGGATTAGATTAACAGAATTTCTTTATTGAAACCTAAAATTTGTCATATTTTAGACACGGAAGAGTTGAGAAAAATTTAAGTATTTTCAATGCGCTAAAATAATTAAAAGTCGCGGAAGTTTTATGTAGGTTGAATCATCTTGATATAGCCTTACAATTTTTGAACTAATGAACGGAAAACACTGAAATTTGGTACCGATGGAATATCGGCAGAGGGACATTGTTTGGCACACTGTGATACTACTAGGATAAGGTTGCGAACCCAACCAAGTTTTCCTTAAAATGGCACTACGTCAAATAATTACGTATTTCAAATCTACTTGTCATATGAAAACTTTCATTGTTACATTTATTATTCAATGTTTCAAATTAAGGGCGTTAGAGTATCACAAACATCCAAATTTTGGCGGCTTCTACACCAGTAATTAAGACAGACGGGGCCATGCAAGTACTTTAGTGCCTAATATTATGATACTCCCCTCGGATGCCTCAAAGGAATAGAGATCCAATTATGATTGAGCAGGCAAACAAATTAGGTACATAAAAACTGCGAAGAACAAGACATGAAAACACTAGAAATTCGTTAAGTAATATGTAGTACTGTCTCGTCAGCTCTTGCAGTTCGTTATGACAAAAGTAAAATTAAGAATTCGGGGATTTAGAACTGATAAGCCCATTAACTAAAATCTGTAGAACAAAGGTTGATGAATCATGACAAAGATAAAATCGAACACTTTTCAAATAAAAACAGATTTTGATTGGGGGGGGGGGGTCAGAAAAGAGGGCTGAATGAGAGAGAATGGGAAGAGCTATGAACTTGATAGAAAAAAGTCTACACAGCACTTGTGTGGGATAGTTGAACTTCCATTGATGGCCTTTTCGGTGTATTAAAATATATCCTCTGGAACATGGAGACTAAGCTATGGACGGCCAGGCTAGTTCTAATAAAAATTCGGCGTGAAGGTAGCAGAACAAAGATAAACTTATAACATTAAATTATTTGAAATGTAAACACTTCCAAATAAATTATTTTTGCCGTCTATAAAAGAATACGCAACTTAAAAATGCGTTACCCCCTTGTAATATGGGTAAAGTCTGCCGAAAATCTTCCATCGCGGAGTGTACCTTTCTACATAGTTGTCGAACGCCTCTTCAGGTGACATGTCCTATAGTTTTATTCAAAGGCATCAGCCATTGAATCTGTAGTTCAGTGAATCGAAAGGGACTACACTTTGGTCCTTAGTTTGCAACACTGCATGACAAATGTGGAACTGGATATTTTAGTTTTATATACAGATTTGAAATGCGTAATAAGCTGACGGTGTCACTTGAAGAAAAGAAAAGAAAAAAGTCTTTTCTTCGGAAGTATGAGTAATGCTTGCGAAAATAATACAGGTAATCTACTTTATATGCACTCACTGCTAGTTCTTAGTGTTCCATAGATCAAACTGAATGAAAATCTACGTTGTACACTACTTCACTTCATTCCTTATTGTCAAATGTATCCCTTCAATCTTCAACTTTTTTATGGCTACTTATCCAGAGGTCATACTGACCTTGAAAATCGAGTTAATGATTCAAAATACCGGAAATAAGGCAAATTACTATATTTCAAACAGATATGTCAATCACGACATTCAAAATAATGATAAAATAGCAGAAAGAAGAATTATCTTTAAAAATTTAGGAGCGCCAAAAAAATGTTATAACTTCAAGCTTTGAAAGAAATCATTCAAATACTACAGAAGACGTGCACAAAAAAAAAAAAAAAAAAAAGTCTATCGCTAACACTTTTTATTCCTCCAATTCTATTAAATATTTGAATTACTGATCCTCTTGATCGTAGTAATAAGACTAAATTGGTATACAGTAATAACAGAAAAAACAGGAACGATAGCAATTATCACTGTTTTTTTGTCATTTTAAACCATATTCAATTAGGTGAAAACTCATTCAGTTGATCAAATTATTCGGGAAGCATTTGTAAGTACAGTTGCTCTTCAGTATAACGTTAGTGCCAAAAAGATCCGGGCGTGGGGTAGGTGTGCGCGAGTTGGTGAAAATAATACAAATAGGCAGTGTTCCCACAGACAACAAATGCGTTATATGTATGGTTCGCAGTGAACAGTAGCATTATGTGATATGTTTTAGTAATAGGTAATCAATCATAGGTAGATCGCACCTCAGTAGCGAAAAGGAAAGGAGATTAATTTAAAAGGAACACATTCAGAAAGGTAGATCAATGGGATATATTGGAAAATTGATAGAACGATCAAAATACTAGCATTTCCGGCGCTACAATCAGCTCGCACGACTGATGGAAGGAGTAGACTGCGGAAGACAACAGTTACATTTGACGGTTCATTGGTCCGAACAAGTAAAGGAGCGCCGTCCACTTATGCTTGGTAGGTCTTACGCCCGGAGACCTAACGTGGCAGGTGAGAAGGTGAGGTTACCGAGCAGAGCACATTCAATAACGTTACGGTATGGCGACACATATCCTGCTGGAAGATGGTGTCCCACAGAGTTCAGATGTTTACAGACAGGATTCATGTATTTGATGGAAACTTTCACTTTCTCCAGAAATCTAATGTTCTTATGCTCGCATGGGGCCGCCAAGGTTGATTACACTGGCGTTTGGTGTCATTTCCAGGTTCTCCGCAGTGCGTCGTGGGGCCACTAGGAAGGGGCTGAGCGTTTCTGTCAATGTGTCTAGTATAATAGTTTTACCCTTAAATTATTACTTCCTTTAAGTCTTAACGAATTTGTATTGTTTCCGTATCTTGTTCCTCTGTTTTCACATGTGTATTTTGTTTGCCTGGTTAATCATAATTGGATCTTTGTATTCTTCCGAGCTATACCAGGGGCTGTCATAGTTCATATAGTCACTGGAAGAAAATAGTTGTGCATAGTTTCGGTCTCCGTGACACATTTTCGTCATCGATCCTTCACCTTGCGTAAGCTGTTTTTGTCGAAATCAGTACTTCAAGTTTGAAACCACATTTCTACTTCAGAAATGACGTCATCCATGCTTTCAAAATGTTCTTTTGAGTGCACGCTTTATTACTGAAGAACAAAATAAAAAAAAAAAAAAAAAACTGGTTGGTCCGGTGGATTTGGATGGTGGGCAAAATTTCACCGGCAATATCCTAACTACATTGCCTTCGCTATGGATGCATTAGCGAATGAACTGGTGCATTGTTTGCCAACAGCAGCACTCATTTCGTCAGTTTAGTCTTCAGCTCCTCTTGTAACCCAAGACGAGAATAATATTGACTCGTGCTTAATTTAACCCTGCACAGGCCAGTTTTCGGCCCGGGCCCGATAAATTTTAAAGTTTTTGACCCGACCCGATAATTTTCTAAAGAATTTCGCTCGAGCCCTAATCTTTATCAAAATTTAGTATTAAACTTGGCCTAATCCTCAAACTTTTTCTAAACTCTGGTTCACAACCTGACGCTTGCCTCCCGAATGGTACCATTACCTCCTAGAATTTTGCTTGTCATCGAGAGAACAAAAAGTTCATTTCCTGTAACAAAAATCTAACTTGATTTTTAGCATAAAGTGAAGATGGCAATATTGTTTAGCGACAGGCAAAACTTTCCCACCCCTTCTCGTCATATTTTGATTTCAGTGAGTCAAGGTCAGAGCAGGTCTCTACCCTCTGGCAGGTGGTCTTTTCGTGGTCTCTTTATTTTCTGGAAAGATTTAAGAGCTGGCATACGCCATGCCAACACTTCCTGAAGATAGGATAGAAAGGTTATATTCCAGACGGATTCGTAACGAACATCTTTCAATTCATCTTCAGTGGTTATCCATCTTCCAATATGATTATCTCCACTTTCTTCGTGAGGAATCACTGTAAAAGATTATCTAGATCTAAGAGCATTCGAAGTAATCATGCGTCTAGTCTGAAATTACCTTTTTCACTTGAATACCATTTCATAGGATGGACTTTAGTTACATAAACTGCTTTTTATCTTCTTGTGAATTTATTTTGCCAATTTTTTCCTGGGGATACAGAACTTCGTAACACGCCGTTCTCACCTTAATGTGCCCCACGTTCTATTCACTACACTTTCCCTGTTAAAAGAAAAAAAAAAATCACGAATCAATATTTTGTATGTTAGAAGAAACAAAGTATAATACAAACGTCTATGGGGGTTCGAAGTTCGTCTCCTAAGTGATTACATGAACTTCTTGTTTCTTTCATGAGTCTTCGATTTGCTTAGTGATGAGTCTTTTAACAGTAGGAGGTCTTAATTTCCTGCGTTTCTTGAAATTTTCCGTTATTGCTTAGTGTGAGGAGGAAGATTATCCGTTATCTTGTGTTTTCGGTACACTTCTTCCATATATCAGCTAGGAGTGACGGTTGAGGTGTACTACAAGAGCAGGCCGTAATGTCAGGGTTCCGTATTGTTAAAAAGTATACACAAAGTATCTGCTGCCTAAGAGCATCTTCCAAGTATTTAGCAAGAACTTACTGCTGTAATTCTAATTAAATAATAATAGAAGCTTTATCCTTTTTAGGTAAAGGTGTTGAAGAAGCCACGATTCGAGCTCAGTAAGCTTTTGGAACTTCACGGCGAAGGTAAGGGAACGGCTGAAGAAGCAGGAGCAAAAGTTGAGAGACCAGAAGGTTATGAACCCCCAGTGCAGGAGTCAGTGTAAAAAAGCAGTGAAGATAAATAAAATGTGTTAATTACTTGGAATTTTCTCCTATCTCATTATTGTAGAGGTTACTTCATCAGTCAGATCCTTTTCCAGCACTGTCTGGGCCTGTGGTGTAGTCTCGTTATATGTTGCTTCTACGAAAGCTTGATAAAGTTAATTTATATTGAGCCGAAGTCAGTCTGAAACTGTGCTGAGAATGCACAACCCATCGCCGCTGCGCGCCGTGAGATTGCAATGAGGCAACAGTATCTCGTTAGTCATACAGTAGAACACTAGTCTAACATAGTCTGATGCCGCCGAAACAACAGATTCTGGGAGGGATACATTGTACCTTTCCGATGCACATCATAGAAATGTAGGGGGCGCGGTGCCTCAGTGGTAGAGCGTTCACCTCTGGTGCTTGGGGTCCCGGGTTCGATCCCAGCCCCTGCCAAGTGAACTTTGTGGTGGACAAACCGTGCTCGTGGGTTTTCTCGGGGTTCTTCCGTTTCCTCCCACTTCCTTCATTCCACCATTTCACTCATCTCTCATCATCACAGTCTCCTTTAGCCTAACCGGCATAACCGTGGGACGTTAAACTTAAAGATTTCATTTCATTTTTCATAGAAATGTATAAAGTGCGTAATTTTCGTGTAGATCATACCACTGAATCATATTATACAGAAATATGCGGCCCAGTCCTGGGCCAACCACATCGACGCGAGTAGCTGCCAAGCGGCTTCCTATGAAGAGGACCCAGGCGTTATTGCGTGTTGTTCGGCGTATCCCGACTTCCGAAAATCTCCACGCACAGCGTGTAATGTCTAGCAAATGCGCACATCTCAGAAGAAAATCAACTGCGCCGTTCACAGGGATTAAAGCCTCATTTGCAAGAGCAGTGTGCACACTCTAAAACCATATCATGAGTCAGCAAAAAATGAACTGCAGGAGGCTATATGAATGTTACCTCACCGACTACGGTGAAATTCGTGCCATTATATCTTTTCTTCCACCAGTGCGCAGTTTCCCAAAAGAGATCATGATTGTGGCCGGTTTTTAGTAAAGGGGCAAACTGTGTCCCCGAAATTTGAGCGAAACCTCAAATTCAATGCTGCGTACTACTAGACTAACGTCCTGACTAAAATATACCAGCATGAAATTCCAGCATTGTACGAACACTGCGTGAACCAGGTTGAAGTTCACCAAGACAATGCATCCAGCCACAAGGCGAAAACCGCAGAAATTTTGCACCGTATGAAGCAGGAAACTAGAATTTCGGCAATTCCCTTCTCTCACATCCCTGTCAAAGTTTCAGATGCCAGCCGAATGGTCTATGGTGTTTTCAGACTCCTCAAGCGGCGCTTGTCCCATCGTCGTTCCAGTCTTCGGCCTGTGGAAAGCCTGTAAAGAAAAATGAGATTCAATACTCATGGTACAGCTGCAACACAATCTGCTGCAATGGAAATTCCCGTGACTGGTAATACTCAGTAGAGGTGCTCCACAGATCGAACGCAACCGGTAGTGGAAAAGCGTCATGTCGTAGGTAAGTGGCTCATTCAAATTCGGCTCAATATAAATGAATCAACCGCAGTAGTATGACAGGAAAGGCTTATACTCTGATGTTGCATGATTATCCAGCGTAATGGAATTTTATCTTATCTATTGACACATACTCAGTTAAAAAACTCAGAAGCATTACTAGCATCTGTAACTATTTTATAAATTGGAAATTGCTGTACAGATGGCGACAAAAAAATCCGACGTCTTTCCATATTGGTAACTAACTTGCACGGTAGCTCTAGCTCCTCTCTTGGGCATGAGGCTATGATGATCATAAACTAAAGCATATTCATGGCAAGTAGCGATCGTTCTGTTTTGAAAATAAAAAACGCACCAAATATGTTGTCTTACTTCAAAATGATCATAAATCTACATAGAACTAAAGGACACTGATTTCATATGTGTCTCACAAGTATTATATAAAGACACAATGGAAAATAAAATTGTAATTGCATAATAGTACAGTCAATTACACTTCCGAAAAATAGTTAGCATACACGATGACAGCTTGCTCGTGACCTTATATTTACGTGTCTTCTGCTTTAAGTTGGGAAGATGATTGCTGGCTAGTAGTTAGCAAGTTCTGATGAAACCGGAGCAAGGGAGCTCTTTATGTACAGTTCTGTCCAAACAATCTTTGCCATCCACCCTGGTTTAGAAAGCCATATTTTGGTAACCGTACATAGGAAATTCTAATACTTCAGG
This sequence comes from Thermobia domestica, assembly GCF_964235325.1. Lineage (NCBI taxonomy): Eukaryota > Metazoa > Arthropoda > Insecta > Zygentoma > Lepismatidae > Thermobia > Thermobia domestica. The sequence goes on from NW_027656379.1 coordinate 49,227, forward strand.
TTTAGAGAGATTTCAGTTGGCCGAACAAATTCCACATTTGTTTAATTCCAACTACGCAAGAGTACACACTTTTTAAGAGGGTACGTGGCCATTTTTAAGTCATAATTACATACTGTAGAAAGCAGTGCTAGTTTTCAACTGAATTATTTGTACATATATACGTGGAAGTTTTCTAAAGAGTGGAAAGTGCAAATAGTTTTGTAAATGAAAAAAACTTTTAAGAAAAGATAGTCCCAGACTGTCCTGTAAGCTAAAATTTTTCTCGGTAGTGTTTTTCGGTATTATTTTTCATGAATGTATTCGTTGGGGTAAGTGAATTATCACTGATACAGCGGAATCTTACATTCCTCGAACAGCGGATGGGGTTATGCCTAATGCAACTCACGGTAGCAATACTTTATAGCACCATAAGTTCTATTTTTAGACTTCCAAACTATGCTATGCATAAGTGTTCGAAGTCTTGCGGAATGTATGTCCTTCTGTCGACAGGTTATCAGAGCAAACTGAGAGAGATCCAAAAGCTGTTTCTTGCAATCAATTTAGCGTCACAAGAATGTTCTCTTTTCGTTAACCCTCAATTCAGGTCTGAAGTGGTTTAACCATTCATGGTTTCAACGTTTATCGCCATAGAACGAAAACTACGAGAAGCTGCTTTCTGAAAACACTGCCATCAACATTCTACCAAAACCGGAAGTGGTTCAAATTGTCTTATGGTATCAATACTGAGCGAAAACTAATGTATATATATATATTATGAAGTCGATTCAGCATCTGAAGGACATAACACCACAACCCATAATACTGCCAAATCGGAAGTGTTTTAAATTTACTAATACTTCGGGTTTCAATACTTCAAATCATTGCCGGTTTACTCTTAAGTACTCAATACTTCAGAGTAAACCGGTAAGAGAAGAGAAGCGATTTTCTGATGGATTCGTCCTAAGAATGAGTGTCTTGATCTAATTAGAAGTGATGAAAATTTTAAGATTTCTGGTTACACACTGAAGCATAATAGATGAAACTAAAAAAGATAACGAGCAATTTTTGCTTTACATGGATCAGCACGAGAATAATGCACCTCTGACTTTATTCTGTTGCAACTGAGACATCAGTTAGCACTTCCGGTTTCAATATTAGTCAGTAACCTGCTGTGGATTCAAATGAGACACTATTTGGAACACGTATTATTCATGATACACATCCGAGCAGACTGCACTGTTTCATACCTTAAACCCTGTTATGCGATTACAGGCAGTGTCAGCTGAGGAAACATGCAGCCGTCGAAAGCGGAAGTCAATCGGATTCATGTTCGAGAAAGTTCTGAAACACTTTCAAAAAGGATTGAGTTGTGCAACTGTGTACAGAACATTCAAAAGGATCAAAGATGGGATTTCAATGAAAAAGAGAAGGGGAGGAAATTAAAAAAAGATTGACGAAAACCGAGAACATTGAATCATTGATGGACGCTAGTATTTCAAACCTGCACTTGCATTGAGTCGTGATGTGTGGAAATGGCTACTGGAACTGGAGATCAAAAGATGCTCTATATGCAGGTGTGTGAAGCCATTCTGAACAAAATTGCCAGGGACGAGTTTCGTGCTTCTAATGCTGATAGGGACGTAATAATGGATGATGAAACATTTTGATATGAATGTGTATGATTTTAGTGGAGATATGTCATACTTGAATCTGGTCACGCATTCCTGTTCCTGAATCCGTAAAATTTAAATTCAAAACTAAATTTCCATAGAAACTGCTCATCTTGATGGCAAATAGAAAAGATCATTCTCGGCCATATTTTCATAAGCAATCAATGGGTGCAATTAATCAAAATGAATGCATTCTAAAGAACCTTTTCCCCATCTATCAAAGAAAACTTATCATAATGGTGATTACATCTCTCGACCTGATTTAGTTTCTTACTATGCAATATGAACGCAGCAGCTGCTGGAGGAAGTGAAGTTTTTGCGCAAAAAGCGCAACCCACTAAACGTGGCACAAATCCTTGGCAAAGGAATTCTGGGCTCATTTTAAAGCAAATATTCCAGCCACCATATAAACCAAAAATATATAATGTTTGAGAAAACGAGCCCGAAAAGTAATACGTCAATTCATTGCCAACTACTACGAACATGTGATGGGGAATTTGGGTCCAAAAGTCAGAGCGGCTGCTAATCAGGGTGTTCTCTCATTAACTGATTTCATATGATTGAAGAATGTCTATTGTGTCATCAGTACAAAAACTGACTTTTCATGTGCAAGTAAACAAAATACGGCAATTCAAAAATGTCTTTTGAATCCACAGCAGGTTAGAGCAAAAGCAGTAGAAGCGGACAAGTGCTTTTTGATATGGATTTAGCGTCCTAGGATCATGTTATACTTTTGCTAATATTCCTCTATTCAAGTAGTTGTAATACTTCGTCTACCGTAGTTTCAAATTGTGAATTTGCGCACTTATTACCTAATCTGCCACACGAACCTAACTTTTTAAATATTAATACCGATACCTCGAATTTGTCAGGTTTCATTATATATATATATACAATTGTACACTAGTATTACAAGGCTAGTAGTTTCGAGAAATATAGCCCAGAAGTTAAACCCTACTTTCTTAGCCTAGCCTATTTCACTCGACACATAACTCTAGTAAACGTTAGTGCGCGTTTTGTATGAAAAATCGTGTTTGTGGAACATCAGTTTCCACATATTACACTAGACCTGCGATGGAAAAAGAGTTTAGAAAGTAGTGATTCTTCTAAAATTCGCGGTACTGATTTATATTATAGGATTGTCAGTTTGTTCATACGCTAGAGGTGAATTGACTTAGCTTTCAATGGATGCGCTGTTTGGTGTGCGTTATAAACTCTCCGTAGTGTTCATGAAATGATCTAATTGGCTCCAATAGGTTGTCGGAATTCACCAGATTAGTTTTGTAACATTTTTGGAGACTATGTAGTGGACATCAGCAGAACATAAGAAACTTCATCAAAATAATGTATTTCACTTATTTTGGTGTAAAACTAGGTGACCAAAATAAGTCCTGGTTTCCCCAAAGTGTTATCCATGTGTGGAAGGGCACAAAAGTCTTCATTTTGGTGTGCCTGTGATCTGGACCCAGAAATCGTACTGATGATTGATATTTTTACGAGTTTGAAGCTATTGAAACAATGAGCTAGAGCTATTTTCGCAGGCAGAACGTAATAACTTGGAAATTTGGGTCTTACAAAGGAATGCCAGAGTTACTGGGTTCTCGACTGAAGAAAAAAAAAAACATCTTTTTGACACGAGGTACTTCATTTTCTTGGTTTAGAAAAGATTTCATCCTTTTGTGAAGACTACCTAGTATAGTGGTTCTCAACCTTTTTTGACTGATGACACACTTCATTCTATACCTACGACATCGCGACACACTTGTTTTGATACTTTAAAATTATATAAACGTCACGTCAGTGGAATACGCAAAATTTAATCAAGCATTGTCTCACTTCCTTTCAGGACATGCATGATTTATGTATATTTTAATAGGGTAAACCTACCTAACTTCGTGATGAGGAGGATGACTGAAAATAGACGCATTTACAAGCATATACACCCTCCATTCCAAAAGAAACCGAACTTTTGAAAACAAATAGTACCACTAGTGCCATCTGTTGTAATATTTTACCGGTAGATGGCGTAGTCCCTCATTGACAACTGGTATAAATGTCATGACATTTGGATGCACGGCAACAAAGTTATTGCGTTTCAACTGTCAGTGTGTTGTGTACATCGGTCGGAAAATGAGTTTCAAACAACGAGCTGCAATTGAGTTTTGTTATACTGGGTAAAACTTTTAGTGAAACGCACCAAATGCTTCAAAATGCATATGGTGATGAGTGTCTATCCCGTACGCAAGTTTACGAGTGGTTCAGGCGATTCAAATCGGGTAGAGAGACGCTGGATGATGATGAAAGATCAGGCCGTCCCAGAACCGGATTATCGGAAGAAAACATCGAAAAAGTGCGTGAATTCATCAAACATAACAAAAAATAGTCGGTGAAAGTTATTGAAATGGAATTAGGCATTCCTCAAACAACCGCATACCGCATTTTGACCGAAGTTTTGGGCCTTAAGAAGGTTAATTCGCGGTTTGTACCACACAAACTCACCGAAGACCAAAAAGTTGATTGAATTGCGCATTGCAAAGACATCGTTAAAAGTGCTCGGCAGGATCGAAACTTCTTGAAATCAATTGTAACTGGTGACGAGACGTGGTGGTTTGAATATGAGCCCGAAACAAAGCGGCAAAGTGCTGAATGGAGAGCACCGGATGAAGGAACACCCAAAAAAAGTCGCTTGAAGTCACAAGTTAAGGTGATGCTGATTTGTTTTTACGATTCAAAAGGAATTATCCACAAAGAATTTGTTCAGCCCGGCCAGACAGTCACTGGAGAGTTTTACTTGGGCGTCATGAAGCGTTTGCTGGCAAGAATTCGTCGTATTCGGCCCGAATATCGCGAAATCGGCAGTTGGACTCTTTTGGACGATAATGCACCATCACATCGTTCGCAACTTGTAACTGAATTTTTGGTCAAAAATCAATTATTCGGTTGCATCATCCGCCCTATTCACCAGATCTCGCTCCGTGCGATTTCTATCTGTTCCCGAAACTGCATTTGGCGATGAAAGGAAAGTGGCACGCATCGATTGATGCCATTGAGAAGGCGACGACCGCCGTCCTAAAGACCATTCCAATAAAGTACATGGAGAAGTCGTTTGACAACTTGTTGGAGCGTGCAAATATGTGTATCGATGCAGAAGGGGAATACATTGATTAATAAAAATGATTTGTTCCAAAATGTACATTGCTTTTTTTGTTTTTTGTAAAACGTTCGGTTTCTTTTGGAATGGAGGGTGTAGGATAGATGTAATTTTTATATAAGGAAGGTCCAACACAACTGCCGTAGCAAAAGAAGCGCAAACAATGCAAAAGAAAAGAAATATAAAGAAACAAGAACTTCGTGATAGCATACCTTATTTCCTGAGGGTGTGTACCTAATTTCGTGATACGGTAGTGTACTCATGTTACATTGTCACAGTCTGTATTACTGTCAATTGTCATTGCACATATGCTGTACACGAAAATGGTTGTCAGACGAATTAAGATTGTCACCTTTCATGAAACTATTGTAAACAGAAGCAGCACTGTATGCAGGGGCTACGATTCTTTCCCGAACTGTAACTCTTGTTACAACTAGCGCACAAGTCATCAGTTTGCTTACGCTGACACTTGTTCTTTTTAGCTGGAGAATCACGTTGCACTGTAGTAATATTTCCCGTCGACGTTGTCCTGATGAGGAAGTTGAACTGTTTGTACGCCAGACGTCGAATTCGACTCACTGTTAAACCAAACCACATTTCATGCATTTGGATAATGAAGTTCACTAATTTTATTTCATATTCCGCAGGAAGTGCAAACGGTCGTCCCATATTTCCACTGCACACATTGTCTGTGTCCCCATCACAACGGTTCAAGTAGTCTTTCATTGTGCTTCACGGGATACAGACTGGCAGCTTTATAGATAGTTAATTTATCTTCTAACATATTTTTGCACAACACTCTTAACATTGTCCATCAAATAGGTCTGCTTTCTTTTGTTGATATGCCCCGTTTTCTGTTGTATTTTCCTGTCGTTTTTCACACATGTTGTATTGGAGCCGTCCTGGCGCACAATTTCATAAGAATATGATGTAATTTGATAAGTCCTTTGCTTTACAGTTGCACTGTTGTTTCAAGGTTATACATAAAATGATAACCAGAGTGCTTTTAAAGCAAACGTCTGTAACAATAGGTACACAATGACACCGTGAACACGCACAAAATATTGGTCTTCGAGGGTTACTTGACTGAGAACCGCTTTCTATCCTGTGTACCAACTAACATCCTGAGTGACGTCCGCACGGTAACAGTTGCCACTGCAAAGCCTTTTCACCACTTTTTGATATTCCTGCCCTCTCTTGAGCACCACTGTAACTATCTATAATGCATACCTTCCACTGTGAAGAATAATTTGTCTCGTATCACGAAGTTAGGTAGATTTATCCTATAGTAAATGTTCCTTTTCCTATAATACCTTGCTCAAGGGGGGTAAAATCCCGAAACCCTCCTTGTGGTGTATGCCACTGGTAAGTGTAGAACTAGAAGTCCTCAGTCTATATAGTACTGAGCATTACTGCCGTTGGAGGCGCTGACTGTTAAGTTTCTCTAAATTGATTGCCTAATTGGCTCGTTAAATTCCCAAATTTCACGACACTATGGAACTGCGAGACGCATCAATGTGTCGCGACACAACGGTTGACAACCACTGGCCTAGTATATTGCAATGTCGCTGGAGAAGTTGAATATGCAATATGAGATTAAGAACTGGAGACTTCATCGACTCCTCGAAAAGAAGCATTAAAGCAGTATTGCTACACAATTGCAGAAGATGCGCCTTAGTTCCAGTTGCTCACTTCGTTTCTAAAAATAAGCTACGAAAATTATAAGACCTTTTGTCAGCTCGATAGAGCTTCAACATATCGCTTCGCGAAGTACTGTACGTCAACTGTAAATCCATTGGTTGGAAACTGTAAACATCACATTAAAAACTGACTTTGTTAAGATCCCGAGGAACCTAATCCAAAGGACTTCCTGGTAAGTTTCAACGTAGTTCCTCCATTTGCAAGAGTTCCTCTCAAGGATACGATGCAGGTGATACGAAATCACTTTAGCTCGTAACCAGGGGTGTAGCCAGCAGGTTAAAAAGTTTTTTTTTTTTTTTTTTTTTTTTTAAGCTTATTTTATTTATTTATGCTTTTTCTCCATAAATTCCAGGTAGTTTTTATTATGTTTAACCAAGAACTGCCTCGGACCAAACATTATGCCTTTGTGCATAACTATTTCAGTTTAGGCCTTTGTACACAGAACCTATCTATAAAGGTAACCAAGGAAGTTCTATTGTTTTCATACTGGTATCAGGACATTTGCGGTACAATGAGAAAATCAGTTTTTCTGGGGCATTTGCGGTACTGTGCAAAACTTTCCCTTAGTGTGACATTTGTAGTGCATACCGTGGAATGTGTATATGCTGGAAATAGATGATGAGACAAAGTTCCTGTTTGTAGATGACACCACAAAGGAAGGAAGCATGTTAATATTTTGGACTGCGAAGGGAAAACAGTGCGCAACTGAGTACACTACATTTTTTATGGACGGATCATTTAAGTGTTGTAGTTGACAGTTTGCCCAATTATATACAACACCAAGACATCCGAAGTAACTTGGAGGAAATAAACATTGTCCCATTGATCTTCGTCCTCTTACCGGCAAGAGATAATAAAACGTATCAGATTTTTCAGTTTGGTGAAGGCTAATATTAATGATTGGAATCCGAAATAAAACTGGATTTCGAGCTAGCTGCAATAACATCTCTGAACACCATTCCCGGAACCGCACATTAGTGGTTGTAATTTCCATTTTAATCAGTGTTTGTGGAGGAAGATTCAGGAATTAGGATTCACAAATGACATAAATCAGTTCCAGAGGAAAGGGCTCTCCTCAGATTGTGTTCTGCTCTAGCATTTCTCCCTGTAGATGATGATGATGGATGATTTTCCATTATGGAAGATGTACCACATAACTAAAGACTTTTTAGATTATTTTGTAGAACTGTTGTTAAACAACAATATTGACATCTCCATGTGGAACTGCTCGAAGCAACAGTACAGAACAAATTTGTTGTTTAAGAGTGAAACCACACACAAATCATTAATAGGTAAGTCAACTCTAACGTGTCTGTTTGGTGATCCAAAAAAAAAAAAAAGGGAGGGGGGGCTGTGTAGAACTATCTATATGAAAACTTGAAACGTTGAAGAAAAACGTAGATTATATCAATACATAAGATTGGGCAGAAGAATAGGAAACTACTGAATATGTAGCCCCAAAAGATGTCAAGAAATCCTTGAAGAAAATAGTACACATTCAAAAGTTGGAGTAGTTTTTTTTTGTGTGTGTGTGTGTGTGTGTCTGTCCGTTCCAGAAGAGAAGCTATCTACAGTGTGTCCGTAAAGTTGAGCAACCCAAGTTTTGATTGAGTATATCTTTCTAACCAAGAAAGATAAAAACATGAGACTTGAAACGAATATAAGCGTGTTCTACGTAGGTATTTCTGAGATCATGACGAATGTTGGAATTTGTAGCGATTTTATGTAGTGACGAAAGAAAGTACTGAAAGTGAAAAATAAAAAGTCTTCAAAATGAAAAAGAAAATCGATATTCATTTGCAGGAAATTGATTTCCTGCGGGTGAATCCTTGTGTATATGTGCAGTATGCATCAACAATTATCCACTTGTGCAAAAATGTGACAAAATTCATGCAGTGTTGCCGTGTAAAAAGACTTATTTAATGCAAATCTGTAAAATGGATTTTTTTATTACAGAAACGGTCCCTGTCAACAATGTCGTAAAATTACTGCAGCAGGTGTATTTTAAGTTAATGACAAGCAATGAGAATTTGCACATAATTGACAACTTGAGTTTTTATGCCATGTGCAAATTCTCATTGCTTATCATTAATTAACCTGAAACACCTGTTGCAGTAATTTTACAACAGTAGTGTTGGCATGGGTCGCGGTTCTGTCAAAAACACCCATTTAGAGACTTGCATTAAATGGCCTTTTTACATGGCAACACTGCATGAACTTTGTCACATTTTTGCACCAATGGATAAATGTTGATTCATACGGCACATATGCACAGGGAATCAGTTTTCAGCAACTGAATATTGATTTTCATTTTGCACATTTTTTATTTTACACTTTCAGTACTTTTTTTCGTCGCTACACAAGAAAACGTTACAAATTCCAACATTGGTCATAATCTCAAAAATATCTACATAGAACACGCTTATATTTGTTTCCACTTTCTCATGTCTTTATCTTTCTTGGATCAAAAGCTATACGCAATCAAATTTTGGGTTGCGCAACTTTACGGACACACTGTACTAATGTACTACTTGAACCTTATTACACATCAGGAAAATAAATTAATTTATTGAACGTTAATTTTGACTGTAAGTTACAACGTACTGTTGACTTGACACCGAACCCGAGCTACCGTCGTAAAGTGTCGATACTGTAAGTGTTGCGCTTTCTTTCTCACCAACCACTTTCGAACATCGTTATGTCACCTGGGGCTAAGACGTACTTGGAAGATCAATAGTACCCATCAGACATCGACGACCTTCTGTCAGCGTTCTGCGAGGCCATGGGTTCCATCGCGGTAGAACTTCGTGGCAGTGTTGGGTAAGTTACTTGCAAAAATGTAACTCGTTACAAGTTACTTTACTTTCTCTTAAAATGTATCGCGTTACTAACGCGTTATTTGCCCCAAAAAAGTAACTGTTACTTTACTTCGAAAGTAACGCGTTACTTTTAGGTCCGAAACTTTGAATATGTGAAAAAATCTTATTACTTCAATTTTCCGCACTACTATTACTACCGCTATTTTATTATTATTATTGCATGTTCTGAATTGCTTTATGTAAATTTTTGCTTGACAGCTATATGAATATTTGTATCACTGACTAAAATGCCATACTGCGTTACTCATAGGGATGGGCTACGGTGATCAGACGTACTGATTTTCGCAGTACAGTACTGTTTTTCAAAGCTCTGTCCTGCGTGTTGCGAAGACGCCTAGAAAATCGAGAAATATTATGCTTTTAAATGTTCTGCGAAATGTCCAGAGTTAATTTATTTGCAATATCTTAATGTTTCATTCTTTATTCACAACATTTTGAATCAAATGCACTCTTTTCCTAAATGATGTACCGCTGTGTTTTTTAATACTCCTCAAAACACTAGGGATGGAGAACAATCAACTTTTTTACAATACATTGCTTTTACTGAGAAGGGCTTGTTGAGATATCGGCAAGGAAGGAAAAGTTTATTTTTCAATTTATGTTAGTGGTGATCAAGTTAAGTACCTGTAGAAGTTCCCTTGTGCCGGACTAAATTTTCTCTCATTTCTTAATACCACGCTTCGTAAATCATGTTTTTTTTTTTTTTTTTTTTTTTTTTTTTTTTTTATATATATATATATAGCCCAACACAAAGTTTCACTGTATGTTCATAATAATAAACCATTTTGTCATTCATCAAAGCATTTGGAGTTGTGTTGAATCCCTGGAATACTTTAGTTCAGTGCTTCTTTTCAAAATAAATTGTTGATTAACTTAAGGTTAACATTAAATGAAATAAGGATATGCGTATTGCCGACGCAGTAAACTACCATATACTATTATACTTGTATCCTACTTTTCGTTTGTTAGAATCTGGTCACTCTAGAATGGGCGAGTTTTCTTTGAAACTCGATTCGACTAGAAACAGACACCTTTGAGTTCGGCTCGAAAAATTTCCTCAAACTCGACTCGAATTTGGGTCGAGTTTCAGGTGGAATCGAATCAAATCTGGTGTGCAGTTTCGAGTACTCTCTTCAAGTATCTTGCATAGACAATATAGGTTATCAATGATACTACTACTACTATTACAACTTTTATTATTAATTATTACTATTATTATTATTAATTATAACAATGTGTTTAAACATGAAAGATAGGCGGTTTGTATTTGGATACCAAAAAGCTATTTGATTGCCAACCTCGGTAGTCGTGAAGTCTAGGAGTCAAGGACATTGTTCACGAGCTTCTGAATTTTGGTTGAGGGTCTAGATTGAAAATTCGGGCTCGAGCCAAACATTGTTAAAAGTTATAGGGCAGTGGCCAAATATCTTCAAAACTGCTCGGCCCAGGTTTAGAATTGTCAATGACTTGACCAGCTCGGCTCACAGCTCATTCACTATCGACCCGAACCGAGAAGTGAGCCGAGTCAACAGCTCACCCAACCGAGTCGGCTAGAGCCTTCGGCCCAGATGAGCCGAACCGAGCAAATGGCTCATCCCAAGCAAGCCAGCTCGAGCCGATGGTTCACCACAAGCAAGCCGGCTCGAGCCATCGGCTCAGTTGAGCCGAGCCGAGGTGAGCTTGTTATAAAATAATTTCTTGTGGTCTCGATATTGCGACGAGAAGAGATGTGAGCAGTGCCCCCCCCCCCCTAGTGAGCAACACTAAAAGTATTCCATGTTACTGCTTAGCTTACATTTCTCATGGCTTTCGCTTTTCAGTATAATCAGGCCATGATTTCAAAACGAATGAATCATTTATCAAACTCAACTCGACTCGAGACTAGACGCCAAAATCAGTGAGTCGGCTCGGAACTAGACTCGACAATATTACTATCAAGTCAACTCAAAACTCGACTTGAATCTGAGTTGAGTTTTAGCTCGACTCTTGCCCATCAATATGCGTTAGAAAAAATGCTTATTATTCTTTTGCTAAACTAATTATATAATAATAACAATGTTATGTAATATTGAAAATACAGAATATTGAAAAACCTTACACTACAACTAATAAAATGAGAACATATTAACTGAAGGTGAATCAAAACCTGCCAGTAATTCTAAAATCGATACATGCTTTTTAAAGCTAGTTGTTCCAAACTCTATAATCCACGGGACTCTAGGATCCTCAAACTGATCTGAAAGAACTCCAATATTACAAACCATCAACAAACTATTTTCTAGTAATAAAGTAAGCCTGCTCATCAGAACACAGTTTATTCATATTAACCCCTTACTCTCTATCGTTAAATTATGGCACCCTAGTCGTTGACAAAATTTTCCGCCGGGACACCACTTTACTTTTAAATTCTGTCCACCATCATCTTGAGCTTTTAAGAAGAAGTATCTTTCAAATGTTCGAGCGGTAAAATATATTCGTTCTCCATCTTTATAAAAACAACACCAATCAAAGTAAAATAGACTATCGATACAATTGCACTCGTAGTTCACTCAGTGAATGGATTGGAGCTGTCAAAATCTGACAAAACTCTCCAGGTGCTTGCAATCAGTACACGTGATTTCCCTGAGACTGTCCTCATCTTCCAAAAACAGCAAGTGGTACTATGATCTTATCTGATTCTTTGAATGCTGGTGACTGACTGTCGGTCAGTGACATCGTTCATTCTCCATTGCTTCATTCCGAGAAATTCACTTGCAGGAAAGAAACGTTTGTTTCCGAAAAATAATATACATATATTATAGTTACTCATCCGAAATGTAACGCGAACTAGGTACGTTACTTAAAAATTTGTAACGCGTTACCGTTACAGTTACTTTGGAAAAAATGTAACGCGTTACTAGGAAACGTTACTTAAAAAGTAACGAGTTACAACTAACGCGTTACTTGCGTTACGTTACTTCCCAACACTGCTTCGTGGGCCGTGAAGCGAAGCAATTATCAAGTGCATTTTACACCTCTACTAGGGATTGAACTGGCGTCCTCTAAGTTGATTGTCCAGGGAATGGAATAGGTGATAATCGGAAGGTGCAATGTCTGGGGAGTATGGTGGATGCAATAGTGTTTCCCATCCAAGGCGTAGAATGATGTTGGGGGATCATTCTAACCACGTGGGACTTGGCGTTGTCCTGTAACTGGAGGACCCCTTTGCGATTCAGAAGTGCTGACTCTAAAATTTTGAGTTTTCCTTGAACATTGCTTTACTACTGACAGTACACAGTTGCATTGATGCTCTGATCAGCTGGTAGCAGTTCCCGATGCACGGTGCCGCGAGCAGTCTACCAAACACACAATAGAACCTTCTGGTGCAGTGTTGATTTCGGCTGTTTTGGAACCGGTTCATGGGATGCTAACCAATGATGACGGCGCCGTGGAGAGTCATACAGGACCCATTTCTCATCACATGTCAACACCCTGTCCAGAAATGACTCCTTCCTCAGAGGAGACAGCACAGAAACACAGGTGCCAGCTCGCGTTGCCTTCTGGTCCCCCGGAGTCAAATCATGTGGGACCCATCGACCCAAGTTGTAGTGCTTCCAAAGTTGATGCAAGTGCTGCCGAATGGTTTCTCCACTCACAGTTCCTCGCATGTGTGGCCACTGTTCGTCTCAATTGTTGCCTGAATATCTTCATTTTGTACATGTGTTGGTCTTCCGGCACGTGGTGCGTCTTCGAGTGTTTCGTCACCGTTCTTAGACTTATAAAACCACCTCTCCACTGTCCGCGTAGACACGACACCCTCACCAAAGGCCTAACATATCTTCCTCTCCGTTGCAGCGGCGTTTGACTCCAATTTGAACTTGTACAGCATACACGTCCTTATAACGCTCTGTGGGGCTCCTATGTTTACTCTGTCCTTACCAAAGTTCACGGTTTAAATCAACTGCCACAACCAAGTAGAATGTTGGATATACCCACTCCAATAACTGACCTTCACATTATCTCCATTCGCATTGAACTCAGTGTGAGGGCCAGGGGGCCGCGGTGGCTCAGTGGTAGAGCGTTTACCTCTGGTGCTTGGGGTCCCGGGTTCGATCCCAGCTTCCACCAAGTGAACTTTGTGGTGGACAAACACCGTGTGCGTGGGTTTTCTCGGGGTTCTCCCATTTCCTCCCACTTTCTTCATTTCATTCACTCATTATCACCGTCTCCTTTAGCCCAACCGGCATAAACGTGGGACGTAAAACTCAAAGATTTCATTTCAGTGTGAGGGCCAATGGAACACACACCTCTATAAACAGCTACAGAACAATCTTGATTACCTTTATACATAAGACTGATTTTCTTTGAAACTGCACTTAATTTAAAATTTCGTGACAGAAATGTGTATTTATTATTCGTGACAAAAAACATAATTATTTTATTAATAGCTATATTTCTCTTCCTGTTTTACACGAACTAGCATTAAAAAGAGCGAATGAAATCCAAACTGAAAACCTAAATAAAAACGTTATTTTTCATCAAATTTTCCATCTGATAAAAAAATGTTTTTTAAAACACTAGTAACAGCATATAAAAATTAAATGTAGTTACTAATTAGTTTAGTACCATGTTTAATGGTAGTATTTATAGTATCTTGTTAGAACGTTAGTCTTCGAACTGTCAAATCGCAGTAGGCCTAAATTGTGTATTCTGTTGTAACAAAAAAATATACCATATTTTTCGATCGGTATAAGGAAGAGATACCATACTATTTTTCGATCGGTATGGTAAAATAGTATTTTTCCATACTATTTAACCATAAATTATTAATTGTATGTAATCTTTAAAGCTGGTATTTTGCGAGGGGGGAGGCAGGGCCGTCGTGTGGATTGTAAGCGCCCGGGGCGAGAATCCCCAGCCCCCCTTCCCCCAGTGTGTTATGATAAAGAACCAGAGTTTATTCTGTACTCATAGATTTAAGTATGGAATGCAAGACCATAATGTAAGACGAAAGAAGTTGGTATTTTGTCATTTTTTTCAAATGAATGACTATTATAGTTAAAACATAAAAGTTAATGAAAACATGGTTTTTGAATTATTGAAATCGAGTGCTATTCTTGCTTATTTTGAACTTGATACACACAAACACAGTAATAACATAGAATATACAAATATTAAATTCAAAGACTAAAAAAAAAAAATCTTAAAGAGTGTTGGAGAGAGTTCCAGTTGAATAATCCTAGACGATGTTTTACTGTCAGAGTCCCTCAAGGATCTAATCTACGTCCTCTGTTGTTTCTTCTTGTTATTAATGATATTCCTCTGTGTATTAAAACTTCTTGAGTTCTTTTTGCCGACGATCTTAAATTTATAATGACCACTGGGTTAAGTGCCGTATCGCCTTACCAATTTTAGGAAATTTACCAGGTCAATTGGAGAATTTATTTAAGTTTGTGAGGATGAATGAGTGAAAGTGAGGTAAGTGGAATACTCAAAGTGAAGAAAGTTTTTTTTTTTTTTTTTTTTTTTTTTTTAATGTTCTAAGCGGCACTGTATGTGGAGACGGAAGGACTATCTCGCGGAGAGGTACATTTCTTATGATATAGTAGCGTAGAAGGCAGTGTGGAAATGGCGGCTCTATGTCAAGGCTGTGACATATCATGTCTTAGTTATGTGGAAGTGTATAAGAATAACGAACGACAATTAAAGAAAGTAGGCGTGTACAAGGGCAATGGATGTAATCCAATAAAATGTAGCCGAATACACTACATTTTGGTGCTTTTTTAGTTTTCAAAGTGGTCCGGCGATACGGCACAAAAGCCGGCCACTAAATGTGTATTACTATGAAAATCACCAGTTTGTAATTAGCTTAATGCTTGTTCTGCATATTTTATATGTCGTTATAGCCCTGAGTCCGTATATTAACATAATCTAGGTTACTAATTTATCGAAATCCATCTAAACACTTCAGTTAGGTATTACCTTTTTTTATTGTAGTACTTAATAAATTAAACATTGACACACTTTTTAAATATTGTACATGTGTATATATCAGAAGATGGATTCTCTATATATGTTTTTCGTTGGTATGACGACTTAAAAAATATGTCATATCACTATCACAACAAACATCAATATTAATAACAGAAAAGAAATTACATTTATTTCTCTATTTTCTTCTTCTTCCTTTTGAACAGCTTGTGCATATTTTAAAAGCACATTTTGCCCGTAAATACAAGGTATTATATAAAAATTACACAATACCGTTACAAATTATACTCCAAGGTAAGTTCAATTGATGACTGCGTGAAACTTCAACAGGATCTACAGAGTTAAATATGGGTGATAAGAATAAATTAGTCCTGAATGTGTCCAAATGTCAGTGGCGGCTCGTACTGTCATTAACAAAGCGTGCTACAATATATATATATATATATATATATATATATATATATATATATATATATATATATATATATATAATATACACGTGTATTTACCCACTGAAGGCACCAAAACCCTTGTTGATATCCATCCTTCGATTCTTCATGCTGGCAAACTTTTCTATCACCCTGAAGTTGAAATCTAGCATGTTGTTGTTCAAACTTTTTACTATCGAGAGGATGGCAAGAGCAGTTAACCTTCCTGACCTACGGAAATTCCTCACGAATGTCTTAATTCTTTTTAGAGACGAAAAGCATCTCTCAGGCTCTGCTGTGGACATTGGTATGATCACTATTATTTGCAAAAGGGTAGGGTTGTTATTTCGCTAAAATTGTCCTGTAAGTTGTTTTTAAAGATAAGCTGACAGAATCAAAAGCTCAGTGCGAAGACACTGCTTACCTAACATTGGGTAGCTTTCAACCGCAGTGTCCACAATATGTTCCGGAAAAATCACTAAAATTTGCAGAACCGGAAGTTTGGCGGTATCCAAATGGCTTGTTTTCTCAAATCGATTTCGCGCAACCGCAGAAATGCGATCACATACTTCTTTGGCATTGGGTACTCTGCAAGATATAATCCGCCCACAGTTGTTTTCACCAACTGTTGGAAGAAACATATCACTTGTCCTAATATTGTCTGTCATTCCGAATTTTCTCAATGGCTTCAATGAAATATTTAAGTGCTGTTTGTACTTTATGGTACACCTGCACTGAATTTGATTATAGTAAATATTCACATGCGGCATTATTTTGTGAAAGAATTCTAACCAAAGCATGAATTCACTGTGTTGGATTTCTCTAGTTCTGAAAAGCACTCGAAACATTTTAATTTTCATAGACGGAATTGACAGTTTGTAACTTGAAATTCCATCGAGTAGCTGACCCACTCGGAATACATCGTACAGCCACTTTTCCAAAACAGATACACGCTGTGGGGAGCAGGAGGAAAATGTGGAAAATCCTGAAAGACTACAGAAAAAAAAAAAAAACCTTGTCGATTGATTTTGAGATGCAGTTCTTTCCATTATCAAATTTAATTGGTTAACAATGGACGTAGTGTGCCAAAGGAAAGTGTTCTTTAATTTTAGATTGCACGCCATTAATTGATCCCTTATTACCGATGCCCCATTAAATGTATGTGCTGTAATTTTGCTGCGATCTGAATCTGTGTCAAAAATGTTCAATTCATTTAATATACACTCCCGACAATTCTGGGCTCCCGGACCTTTAGGATTAAAGAAAAAAAAAAAAAATATATATATATATATATATATATATATATATATATATATATATATATATAGAGAGAGAGAGAGAGAGAGAGAGAGGAGTTTACGTGTAAATCTGTAATAAATCTACATCAATTTTATATATGGTACATGTATCGATTATAGCCCGGGTCCCTAATATGGCCCACCCACCATATTTACGTTGGTGCTACTAGATGGCAATATAAACTGTCCTCTGACCCGAGCAAATATGTGTACGCTTTTCATGAATATATATCAGTATTCGACTTAATTTTGGATGTGGACCTGCATTATTCTGTACAGATATACTGTAGTGGGAAGACACTAACTTGTGGTATTTACCCATTAAAAAAGCACTAGTGCTTCTAACAGTCAGGGACGAAGTGCAGCAGAGGATCCCAAGTGCATCGAGGCGGTGCGTCCGGAGGAAGCAGGCGCTTCAGCGAATGTAGGTATCAGTGTTGCCAACTAATTCACGGGATATGCTGTTTAGCAGAAAATTATGCCAGGCTTAATTTCAAAGAATAATGAGTTATTATTATCGACTGAAATTCTTTTAATAAACTAAATTTATTCACTTTACGTAAGCAGATTTATAGTTAAATGTCAATGAAAAATATGAAATGGAATGCACATATTACAGAATTACAAATAGAAGAACGAACATTCCAAAATAGAAAGAAAAATCTATATTCAAAACACAAGCACAAGAGTGCGCACACGAATCTCTTCTCAGTACAATACTACAGAAACAGTTTAGAAATTAATACTATCTCAACTATTAAATTGTAGCACAATTAAAACAAAAGAGAGACAGAAAAGAATTTGGAACGAAAATAAACAATCGCTTCATTCATTCCACTTAGAAAGACTTTGAAAAATGTTCCCACCCCTTAAGACTAAAAATGGTGAATTGGGCTTGAAAATATTTCAACCAAAAACCGCACGCTATCGGATGGTTGTAAGCACATATTTTATGTTCTGCGCAAACGACAAACTGAAAAATAAAAGATAATACAATTCTTTACAACATCTACTATTTGGAGGTGTCAGAGAGAGGCAGAAAATGACAGAAGGTCCTGAAATTTTCCAAAAGGCTCCCTCAGACACTAGTAGAGTAGGGACACTTCTAGCTGGAATGAAGGAGTCTGGGTTATACTATCATGTAATAAGTAAATTATCACTTAATCTATATATATAAAAGAGAACGTACAATTTTTTGTCCGCTCATCACGCTAATACGGCTGAACCAATTTCTTTCATTTTTGGGGGGTTATTAGGATTTGGACCCTAGATGGTTTTTATCATATCACTTTAATTTTTAATTACCAGTGTCTTGAGATAATTGACCATTCAGGTGTCCATAACGTACAAATCCTTTGTTATTAGTTCATCATAGGTAAAAATAAACGTATTTATATGCAACCCGCATGACCGTGTCACTCGGCGGGTTAACATAAATGACAGGCGATATACAGCGGAAAATAGCTTGAATCTTCTGTTTAAAATTTTTTAATTGATTTGCTTATTTTTACAGACACTTTTACAATATGCCAGCACCGGGATGACCGCAGCGAAGCGGGGCGGGTTAACATAAATGACAGGCGATATAATGTTAAGATTTACTGCAATCTTCTATGGTTTTTATCATATCACTTGAAAGCGAAAAAGTAAAAATTATCTAAGTAACAAAGTTTATTGCGTTCCGGGGTGACCGCAGCGAAGCGGGGTGAACGCTGCTAGTAGTGCATAAAGTTCTTTTTATTAACTTGGAACAGAATGGACAATTAAAATAATATTTTTAGTGTAAATATTTGGTACGCGGAAGGTGAGACAATAGTTAAAGCATCTAAAAATAAGAATAACTTAAGGCCAAAGTGTAAACTGGAGAATAAACTTTCCCACAACAAGGTATAACAACATCTAGTAGATCTTGACATGTGCTTTTGTGATATGATCTATTGTTTGCAAGAAAAATTAAAAACAAAATATCTAGTAATGTTTTGGTGGACAAATATACGGATTTTTCAAACCAACAAAAAGCAAAAATAATCAAACTTTATATTTGTATACATAACAATAATATTTATTAAAAAACTACTTTTAAACTGATTTAAGATTCAAAAATATAGTGCCAACTAGTTGTAATAAACAAGGACAATGGTGCGTAATTGTAACAAACAAGGACAATGGTGTGTATAAAAAGTAAAATTTCTAAAGCGAATCGATCATTCAACGATCATTCATTCGGTTTCCACCATTTCGGATTCACTTCGTTCCGTTCAGAGCTTCAACATAAAGTCTCTGAGTAGCTGTCGTCAGGACATTAGTTATACTTTCTCTTTGAATTTATACTTAATGTATGGTATAGTATAACACGTCAAAATTATCTATTAGCAATTTACATGCTTTTGTAGTTATTGTATGCTTCTTTTAGTACCGTAATATATTTGTGCATTTGACATACGTAATTGTATCTTTTATTCTGAATATTAATTAATTATGCATTTTTCTTATTATTTTTATTCAATTTCTTTTATTCTACTACCTGTCACATCTAAATAAAGTCATAAATCATTTGGGTAATGGTCTCCATATAACAGGCAATACACTATGAACCTTATGCAGAATCATTCTGAAGCGTGATTAGAGGCATACTAAAGAGTTCTACTAACATGTTTCCTGCAGTAGTCAAGTCTTTAGTATGATGATAATCATGCTTCAAAACGACTCTGCATAAGGCGGTATAAATCTAATCCCACTATACTACCCGTTCCTTTATATTAATACACTTTACCCATTACACCGTCATAAATCAATTTTATATTTATTATTTTCTTTATATATGTTAATACCGTATATTCATAGCCTACACTAGTGATGTTGCCGGCGGCTCGTCAAAAGCTTCGATTACATAATTCTCTAATAGTTTTCTAATCTTAGAAGCTGGAGAAAGTGAGAGGATACGTGTGACGTTGTCCTACATGTAAGGTGTAGGAAATAGGTCTCAGTATTTTTGTGAAAACTAGGTCTCGTGGAAATGTGGAACGACCCTTTACGTACACATAGCCATGGTTCCCGCAGTGTTGACGTTTACGATCAGGTTCTCACCACCACTCCCAGGGCCCCTTCTATACATATGAATTATATGGCAATAATATTTAAAATATTGCTTGTGATTACATATTGAAGAATCTATGATTATGATATTCCTATATTTTATGGTTTCATGGACCTCTTATACAAAGGAATTATATTCTGAAAATATTTTAATAAACTTACACTGGAACTGAACCCTGGATTCCTAACAATTTACTTGAAAAATGTGTAAACTATGAAATATGAATATCTGTGCTGGGAATTATTCCCGGGTGCTAAAACGTAGGAGGGGTAAGAAACTGCATTGTAGAACAAGAAATTTGAATATAGGAATTGAATTTAAGATATGGATTGGATATTTTATTGGTTTATTTATTTTATAAATTTGGAAAAGAGAATGAAACAGGAATCGAATACGGTAGTTGGACTGCAGGAAAAAAATCGGGAAAAGTGATAGAACATTTTATTCATTTATTTCATTTTTTTAATTGCTGAATCTTGTGAGATTGATTAAAATAAATTCGTGAAGGCACGTTTACTTTATTTTTGTTGCTTATTGAAATAAAGTCGTGAAGACTGCAGAAACATAGTGCACATACATGCATGCTCTTCACACTCAGCAGCGAAACTGTCTAACTTGAGACAGGCCTTCCAGCTGATGCATGTGATGTCAGAACTACCCATCAGCATTAGAGTTTCTTAACCTATATTATTTGCACTTTCTCTCCTTGGTGTTTACGAAGATTTTGTGGGAATTGAGAGTTGAGTATGTATGCCCGCCAAATCTTGTATTTTCCAATTCTCCCGTACGATGCGGGAGGCCAATTACTTTTCAGTCTTTGCCGTACATGTATGGAGGAGGAAAACACTAACGATTGTACTCATAGTGATGCTGAATGTGCTCTTACAGGAACATTTTGTACTCCAGAGTTACACCTGGCTGTTCAAAAAGGGTACAAAATACTCGATATACATGAAATATGGGAATTTGAACTCATGGATCCTGAAGAGGGGAATTCAGGTGGTTTGGAAGTAATGTGAATTCCATCCTTCAGATGAAGCAGGATGCTTCTCGTTTTCCTGCTTATTGTAAAACTGAAGAACACAAGCAAAAATATATCGAGGTCTATTATGCCCATGAAGGCATACATTTAAATTATGATACCATTAGGTCGAACCCAGGATTGAGGCAATGTGCAAAACTTTACCTCAACTTATTATATGGAAAATGGGGACAGCGTACTAATATGTCGAATAGTGTAATCTTAGTTTCTTAGTTATTTAACAGTAGTGTTAATAGTAGTGTAGTTTCTTAGTAATTTAACAACGGCTAGGTATGAAATTCAAAGTGTGGTCCCAATTAATGATGATCATTTAATTATCACGTACAGAGACATTGAGACTGAAAATACCTCTGTCGAATTTTCAAATGTCATTTTAGCTGCCTTTATTACTTCATGGGATAGACTTGAACTGTACAAACTATTGACGACTGTTGGATCAGACAGCAATCTACTGTGACACCGACAGTATTATGTATGTACAGAAAAAAGATGAGGAATCTTTGTTACCGCTCGGAAACTATTTGGGTGATCTAACTGATAAAATTGCATAAGGTTGATAGTTTAGGCGCCAAAAATTACTGTTATAGGCTAATTAATGCCAAAGGGGATGTTCGGCATATACTCAAAATTAGAGGTATAACACTAAACGATAGAACCTCTCAGAAAATTAACTTGGAGAGTTTTTATAAATTAATGTCTGGACAATTAGAGTCCATAATAATAGAAAATCCAAATAACAAATCGTGCGTAGAAAATCCAAAAATATCGTGCGTAGACCATGGTTTCGTATCTTTAGCTGTACAGAAACAAAGACACACCGTGAGGTCAATAAAAAACGTAAAAGTATTGACGAGCTTGACGTAACTGACGATGAACCTATACAAAAACGGGCAATGTACGTTTCGGTTATAGGCCCACGAACGAGTGAATGTAATCTGAATGAGTGTCTTTTTTCTTTATTCACTTGCAATGCAAGCTCAAAACAAGTGTAACCATAAAATATTTCACTTGCCATGCAAGCTCAAAACAAGTGTAGCCTAAATATTTCGCTTGTCATACAAGCTCAGAATAAGCGTAGCCATTAAATATTTCGCTTGCTATGCAAGCTCAGAACAGGCGTAGCCATTAAATATTTTACGTGCAATGTAAGCTCAGAACAGGCGTAGCCATTAAATATTTCGCTTGCTATGCAAGCATAAGCATAAAACATTTTGCTTGGTATGCAAGGTCAGAACAGGCGTAGCAATTAAATATTTCGCTTGATATGCAAGCGGCAGCATTAAATATTTGGTTGTTATGAAAACTCGGTGTTAAATCTAGTAATTACAAGCTTTAATTTTTCTTGTTGCATTTTTATAAAAAGTCGTTAAATCTAGTCAACACAAGCTTTAATTTTTTATTTCTGTGTGAGTGTGTATAGAAAGCAAAAGTTCTATTGTATGCATTCATTTGAGTACAAGATGTTAAAGTTTCAACATTCCTCTACTATTTTAATTGCACGCCCGTCAAGGGCGGTGAAAACATGTTTTGTAAATCGATTACTTAATGAACGTGATCAAATGTTTAGTATAAAATTTATTGAAATTGTTTGGTGTTACGGCGCAGTAATACCAAACTTGGACACACGTGCAAAAATACGTTTCGTAGAGGGAATACCTGACATGGATAATTTTGAAATTAAAGAAAATTCATTATTAATACTTGATGATTTAATATCAGAAACCAATGGTGGTGTTGCTAATTTATTTACAAAGTTTGCATATCATAAAAAGTTGACTGTAATATTTATTATTCAAAATTTATTTCCAAAAGGAAAACATGCAAGTGATATTAGTTTAAACGCACATTATATAATAGTATTTAAAAATCCTCGTGATAAATTACAAATACAATATTTAGCAAGGCAGATTATACCTCGATATAGTAAGGAAATCGTGAATGTGTTCGAGGAAGTAACACGTGAGCCTCACACTTATTTGTTATTTGACTTAACCCAAAAAACAAACGATGCATTGCGAATACGTACAAATATTTTTCCTAATGAAATCATGTATGTCTACGCTAACGTAAAAGACACTCATACAGAAATTTTTATTTAGTTCGAGTCAAGATGTTGAAGGTGAAACAACATTACAGCACGGTCCGTGCTCTGTGCAAATGCAAAAATACAAATTTTACAAAAATGCTTAAGGGGATTTAACAAGAACAATTTCTCAAGTGGCTGAAACACAATAAAAGGAAACATCCCTTTAAATCCTCGTCAAGAGCAACGATTACGTAGACATAAAAAGATCTTG
Organism: Thermobia domestica; assembly: GCF_964235325.1. Classification (NCBI taxonomy): domain Eukaryota; kingdom Metazoa; phylum Arthropoda; class Insecta; order Zygentoma; family Lepismatidae; genus Thermobia; species Thermobia domestica. The sequence goes on from NW_027656379.1 coordinate 72,739, forward strand.
CGTGCTTTTTCTAGCAGCGTACAGCGTTAAAAAAGAAAAAATGTTAGTACAAAATGGTGGTGCTCTTCTACCATTAATCTTGGGACCACTTCTTGCAGCAGTAGGTAGTAGTATTTTTAGTCGATAACCATGTCAGAATTACGTAAAATGATTTTAGTTCCTGAAAATGCTGTACACGAAATTCGATCCAATCTTCATCAATCACGTTTAAATGAAGAAATGAATAATATTTTAAAACGCCATGATCTTAGTGTTCAACAAAAGTGGAAATTATATCAGCAAGCTTTGCATCGTTATTTACAATATACATCTTCACATAAACCTATTGCATTACCTGTTATACAGGAAGAAGAAAAAGGAAAATCATCAACTTTCCAGCATGATAACAATACTGCTATTTTACCATTTGTATCAGACATTTTACAATTAGTACCAAAAACACCACGTAGGAAAACAAGATCTATTATTAAAACAATTGAAAAAGTCTGATAAAATTCAATTGGATAAGTCTGGCATAGTATATATCCAAGGGAAAACAATACATGGTTCAAATATTATAGATTTAGTAAATGATGTTCGTACAAGAAAATATTCAAAAATCCTATAGGTATTCATTCATTTAAAAATTTATTAGATTATCTTAATGTTCCTACAGAATTTATTGGCACTCCAGCATCAAAACTCAATATTAGTAGTAGTAGTAGTAGTAGTAAAAGACAAACGTAAATTAAGAAAATCACTGTCTAGTCCTACAGCAGTATCTAATTTATTTAAACATTGGAAAGAATATAGTATGTAAAATGACAAAATTATCAAAAATATATTATGATTTTTCAAATCATGGTTCTTTGTCGAGTATACAAACATTACATCGTATAACAAACTTGTCTAAAAAGAAAACTAAAAATTGGTTAGCTTCTCAAGATGCTTATACATTACATGCACCAGCTCGTAAATTTTTAAACGGAAAATGTATTATGTTAGTGCAGCAAATGACATTATAAATGGATTTAGCAGATATGCAAAATATTGCAAAGTATAATAAAAATTATAAATATATATTTTGTTGTATTGATATTTTTCACGTTATGCATATTGTGTTCCATTAGAAACAAAAAGGTTCTGAAATGGCAAAAGCAAGAATTTTTTTTTTAAAAAATTGCAAGTTACCCGTCTTTAATATACAAACAGATTTATGAACAGAATTTTATAATCGTCATGTAAAACAATTGCTTAAAGAATAGAAATTTATCCTTATAGTGTCCATTCCGAAATTAAATGTGCTTTAGCAGAACGTTTTATAAGAACATTAAAAGAAAGGTTATATCGATATTTTACCGCAAAAAAATACTTATCGATATATTAAGGTTTTAGATCAAATTGTAAACAATTATAATCATTCACATCATTCAAATATTAAAATGACACCCGCACAAGTAAATTATTCCAATATAAATCAAGTGTGGAAAACATTATTCGGAAATACGGTAAATAAAAAATACAAGTTGTAAATTTAGTACGGGTGATTACCGGTATGTACGTGTTAGTAAGTATAAACATATATTAGAAAAAGGATATTTACCTAAATGGTCGCAAGAAATATTTATTGTAGATAAATGTATTAAATCAAATCCTGTCACTTATAAATTAAAAGATTGGAATGGCGAAGAAATTAAAGGAATATTTTATGCAGATGTATTACAAAAAGTAATTATAAATTCAGAAAAAACTTATCTAATTGAGAAACTATTAAAACGTAAAAATGGTTGGATGTATGTGAAATGGCTAGGATATCCGGCAAGTATGAATTCTTGGATTAGATCAGAATCTATTCAGTCTGCAAAATGACTTGAAACTTTACACATGGCTTTTACGTTACTCCTCCTTCAAATGCCAGTAGTAAACTTTTCGATAATCATACTACAGCTTCATTTCGAGTTAAATTAGCACAACCTATTGATTTAAGTGATGTGGAATGGGGTGTTGCATTAACACAAATTAATATTCAGTGGATTTTTTATAATCTTGGCGAAAATGAAGACATAATAATTACTACTGTTATCGATGATAAAGTTGAACGTCATCATATTCCAATAACACCTGGATATTCTTCTTCTATTGAATCTATTCTTCAGTTGATTCCTGAAAATGTTCGTATGTTACAATATTTACAAAATAAAAATTAAATTGTTATTAAACATTCTTTAAAATTAGATCAGTGTATGATTGGTATTACACCGGGATTACAACATATTTTTGGATTTATTAATGGAAACACACTTGATATTAAAAATATAATATACACAAAAGTTTGAAATGTTGATTTAATATTAACACACGGAAAATTTCCATGTGATTTAGAATATAATATTCCCAATACAATGAATGTGTGCGTTGATATTGTAAAACAGCAACAAAATATCGGACCAATAGTTCGAAATCTTAGTGTATATAATGTACAACACGGTCATGTAATTTTTTTTGTATTTCATACACCGCATTATGTTAAAGTTGAAAAGAAATATTTTGATACGATAGAAGTAACCTTAAAAGATGAACACGGATTAAAATTACCATTTCGTTTCGGAACAAAACTTACACTTCACTTTAAACGAAAAAGAATTATGAAAGGATTGATGCTAGTTTTTACATCACATTATATTACATTAGTTTCAAACGCTAGTACAAATGTATATCCTACAAATAGTCCAACACATTAATCAATTAAAAAATAATATACGATTATCAGAACCCGACGTAGGGTTAAGTGAAGTACATATTCCATTAACATGTTATAATGTTACCGAAGGTGAAAATGTTATATGGTAAAATTTAAAAATGCAGAGCCTATGAAAAGTAAAGTTGTTGGATATTCCCCATCCATTCATCATTTAATAGATGAATTAAGTGCAATATCAAGATTTATAATATTTAGCTTTTCAAATATTATACACATTGAATGTGATGAACGTGTAGAATCTGTTACATTGTCACCAACATTAGCTTTACAATTAGTTTTTTTCTGAAAAATCAGATCTTATAAAAGAACGTCGTGGATCAAACAACCATACTTAGATATTTGATATCCAGATAAAATTTTTATTTATACAGATATTATACAATATCAATTTTTAGGCGATACAAAAGCACCATTATTACGTATAGCAAAAATCTCTGATATTAAATACGGAAAAGTTCAAACAATTACCTTTGAAGATATACATTATATGCGATTAGCAAAATTTTATTTTAACACAATTGAAATATTAGTAAAAGATCACACAGAACGAAATTTGCTATTTCGATCTGGGACACTGACCGTAACACTTCATTTTAAGCGTTCTCCTGCATCTATTAAATAATAATAATAATAAAAAGATGAGATCTAGACGTGTTATCATCGGGGACGTGGAATACCATATTTTTCAGGATCTGTATATCAAAGGGGACACGGTATAGGAAGTTTTTAAAGAATTATTTCGTTTTGCTTTCCATTCCTTAAAAAGGTGCAAAAACTGTGGGGCGTCAAGTATTAAAACAGGTATGCAAGTTGCGGGTGATGTATTTGAAAATCGTCCATTTAAAGAATCTGTTCGTGCGCGTGGAAAAGAAGCTGGTTATAATTTAAAGACAAAAAGCCATTAATAAAGTTGGACAGTTGTTAACTGGTAGCGGTAAGAGACGGTCACGCAAAAGAAAAGCTCCTACAATTGTAAAATTTAGACCACCAACAAAACGTAAACATATAAACGATATCATCTCATAATGTCTCATAAATTCGGATAGTTCTGAATGTTGTACCAATGAATTTGATTTCTTTTCTATACCTATGACACAAACAGCTATTGAAGCAACTACAAATGCTGAATATCGACGTATTTCTACATTAACCTCTGAAGATCCTATTGAATTTGTTATTCCTGGAGAAACAGGGAAATTTATTCATCCTGCATATCTATATCTTTATGTACGTTCTAAAATTACAAAAGCTGATGATAAAAATTTAACTGCAGATGATAGTTGCACCAGTAAATAATTTCCTACATTCATTATTTAGTCAACTTGATATTTCGTTAAATGATAAATTAATTAGTTCATCAGGATTTAATCCTTATTGTGCATACATTGAAACATTATTAAAATATTCTTATGATGCTTCTCAAACACATTTAGCATGTGCCATGTGGCATAAAGATACTGCAAAGCAATTTAATAAATTGGATAATACAAATGCTGGTTTTGAAAAACGTGCTAATAAAGTAAAAAATAGTAAATCTTTTCAAATGTACGGACGTCTTCATACTGATATTGTAAGTTTAGATCGAATGCTTCCCAATAAAGTAAGTTTACGTATAAAATTACATCGCAGTAAAGATAACTTTTGCTTAATGTATCCTGAAAATACAAGTTATAAAGTTGTACTTCAGGAAGTTATTCTTCATGTACGACGTATTGATGTACCTACAGATTTAGCTATGCAATTAAATACGCAAATGGTTTCAGAAACAGTCAAGTTACCTCTCACAAGAGTAGAAACAAGATGATCTACTATTCCTGCACAAGTCAAGTCTTACAATTTTGATAATCTCTTCCTGGGTAATGTTCCTAAAGGCCTGGTTATTGGTTTCATTTCCAACACAGCCTTCAATGGAAAATCACATCTTAGTCCCTATGAGTTTCAAAATTTTAACGTTAACAAACTGCAATTACATGTCGGAATAATTTCCTTCCAACCCCCTCACTTCTGATTTTAATAATGATTTATACCTTTTAAGTTACTATACTCTGATACCAGGTACTGGTATATATTACCAAAATTAATCATATACTGTTACTCTTGAAGAATATCCTAATGGATATGATCTATGTGCTTTTATCTCCAACAGGAACTTTAGATGATAATACATGGGATGTAGTTTGTGATTCTCTTGTAAATTTAAAAGTATCATTTTCAGAAACTTTAACTGAACCGGTTATATGTATCGTGTATGCACAATTCGATTCCTTAGCACAAGTAGACAAAGAAATATTTATACTGATAACACCTTTTAATTTATTTAGTTGAGTATAATGCTTGTTATTGTACACTTCTCGGTGTATTACGATAACGAAGATGAGTTTATTGTAAAGGAGTTAGCCATTGTAAATCCCGACGTTCCTTTTTTCAAAATTGGATATTTAAACCACCATATCCATTAAATAAGATATCTGAGCCAATCATAAGTACAAACAAGTATTTAAGTGAAAATGTGTATGGCATTACCTGGCACGAAGGCTATGTAGAGTATTCACATCCTAAGGAGATACTTCAATCATATTGTTCAAATGCTACCAGTATTTACATATATGGAATAACTAGAAAGTATTTTCTTCAGGAAATTCTTCAGAGAAGTTACAAATTTAGAAGAAATAAACTGTACAAAGTATACTGCATTAAGTTTTGACGTTCACAAGTGTACACATAATAAACATCGTTTTGGACAATATAGGAGCAGTGTTCATGAAGCACTATTATATAGTGAATATGTAAAATTGTATGATTATGTTTTACATGTGGATAACAATGAAAATTATTTTCCTACTACAATTAAAAAAATAATCATCATGTATAGTGACGAATTGTTAAAAGTGTTACTAATTGATAAAGTGACTGGTGCAAGTATTACTGGAATTTACCCAACTGACAAACTTCCTGTAATGGTAGAACCACCTGCTGCACTTATAATTAATTTTGATACGTCCGATTCTATTGGTTCGCACTGGGTTGCTGTGTACATCAACGAAAAACATGGTTTCTACTTTGATAGTCTTGCAATGGGCATTCCCAAGAAAATAAAAAAAACTTTTTATCAAAAATACTAAAATATATTTTACAAATAGTAAGCAATATCAATATTATGAATCTGTGTTGTGTGGATATTTTGTTTTATTCTTCTTGCATCATATTATTAGCACTCAATCATTTCAAAAGTGTTTAAAAATGTTTAACAAAATTTGATAATGAATGATATTGTTTATAATCATGTAAAGAACATTTTAAAAAGAAAACCCAAATATTTTTATTTTTATTATATATTTACAATTTTTTTTATTTTTATATACATACAATTTTTTTCACATTTTTAAATTTTTATATTTTTTAAAATTATATTCCTGCATTTTATTTACAATTCTACATTATAATCTTGATAATGCATTAGTTAATGCTGTTGATCTTTCATATTTCCACCAATAATTCAACTGTTGTGCGTTACGATATGCACATCCTGATTTCTTTACATTATTTGTAGGAAAAGAACAATATTCATTAAATGTATTTCCACACAAGTCGTTTAATAAAGGACAAAGTTTTGGTTCTAAATCAATAACATTATCTAATGCAAATATTCTCGTAATCCAAATAGATTTCTCTAGACATTTGCAATAAAAGGTTGAATTCCTCGCACATATATGATATACAATTTTGCGTATGAACGATACAGTATATCCAGTTTTACTATCCCACTTCAAACCGTGTAAATTTAATGTTAGCCAATCAATTTGTTTTTGGCATCCTAATGACAATAAATTATAATCAATTGGAGAATTTACCAAGCAGTGGAAATTTTCTGTATCATTCCATGCGCTTAGACAAAAATCATGAATAATAAATTCGTTTTAAAATTTTTCATGTCAATAATAAATTGATTTACGCATGGTGAAATTTCATTTGTGCACTGAATGAAAAATGGTATAATTTGTCCAATTTTGTATTTCTTAAAATATCATATGTTTTACTCATAAAACATATAAATGTGATTTTACTGTTCTTGCTCATACACTTCAAAAAGTACATTAAGAGTTTTATGGAGATAAGTACTTTGCTGCAAATGATCCAGTATTATGAAGACGAGTACAATCATGAAGAATATTTGATTTGCATTTCATGCATTCTAATGTATTATTATTACGTAAGTATACATTTATTGTTTTCAATACACGATTTACATTAATATTTTCAGCAGTACATAACACACATGAAACACTACCACGATTTGAATACATTTATCACTCTGGAATGTTTGATTTCTGTCTGTCTTTCCTTAATAGAACCTCCAGTAATTCCGGATTATATAATTCCGCTTAATATTTCCAAATGGTTCATAAAATTTTTCTCTTGTTAATATTACAATAATGTGTCTTGTCTTACAGGTAAAACACATCTTCAACACTAGGTCTTGCTATAATACTCCGTGCACGGGTTTCCAATGGTTTTGGGGTTACATTCATACAATCATGAGCATAATCATGATAGGATCTTTCTCTACACCCGTCGCATATTAATGTATCGTTAAAATCCCATTTTTCAATAGCCTTCTGTATACATTCTTGATCCACTTTTTGCTATAAGGTGTACAACTTTGCTTCCGCCGTTTTCCGATAGGTGGCTACAACGGTAAGTAGCGGTCGAAATAAACAGATCGCAGACGTCAGGCAGTTAGCTTGGACCTCTGTCAACATAACCCCATTCAAGCATTAGTCGATTTGTGTGAACATCGTAAAGTTGTTCTCGATTGAAAATGTCAGTTTACGAGCCAAATTCTCGCCATTTGCGGGAGGTTCTACTTTTTTGTTTTAATATGAAGAAAACTGCGGCTTAGGCTCATCGAATGCTCTCAAGTACTCATGGTGAGGACGCTATTAGTGAGAGAACGTGTCGTGAGTGGTTTCAACGCTTCAAGAACGGTGACTTTAACGTCGAAGACCGGCATAGTGGCGGAAGACAGAAAGTTTTCGAAGATGCAGAATTGGAGACATTGCTGAGTGAAGACTCGCGTGAAACTCAAGAATTGGCACAATCATTGGGAGTGACACAGCAAGCCATTTCAAAACGACTCAAAGCCATGGGTATGATTCAGAAAGAAGGAACTTGGGTCTCGTATGAGTTGAAACCAAGAGACGTTGAACGTCATTTGTGTGTTTGTAAACAGTTGATTCAGAGGCAAAACCGGAAGGGATTTCTGCATCGAATTGTGTCCGGGGACGAAAAATGGATTTATTATGATAACCCTAAACGCAATAAATCATGGAGATATCCCGGCCATGCTTCCACGTCGACGGCCAAACCGAATATTCATGGCTCCAAGATCATGCTTTGCATTTCGTGGGAACAGCTCGGCGTCGTGTACTATGAGCTGTTAAAACCAAGAGAAACAATCACAGGTGATCGTTATCGAACGCAATTAATGCGTTTGAGCCGAGCATTAAGGACAAACGGCCGGTCGCAATACAGCGAGATGCACGACAAAGTGATTACACAGCACGACAACGCTCGACCCCACGTTGCAAAAGTGGTCAAAACGCACTTGGAAACGTTAAGATGGGAAGTCCTACCCCACCCGCCGTACTCTCCAGACATCGCTCCCTCTGATTATCACCTCTATCGATCAATGGCGCATGACCTGGCTGACCAACACTTCCTATCTTACAAAGAAGTAAAAAACTGGATCGATTCGTGGAACGCCTCCAAAGATGAAACACTTTTTCGACGCGGCATTCGTACGCTGCCCGAAAGATGGGAGAAAGTAGTGGCCAGCGATGGACAATACTTTGAATAATGCTTGGGTAAGCAATTTGTTTCATTAAAGCGTCATATTTTGGGGGAGGAAACGGCGGAAGCAAATTTGTACACCTTGTATTTCAACAGCAGTCTAAACTCCAAAATCTTGATGTTCTTGATAATATCGGTAGTGATGAGGGTGGAGTTCCTGAAACTGTTAGTGATGGTGATTCTATTCCGTCAATATATAATTCTTAATCTAAAGATGAATCTATAATTCTGTTTCGGCATCAGATGATGATACTTCAATATTAGTATTACAATGTTCCTTTTTCTCATACGACTGCATGATGTATCTTTATATATACATTTTGTGTCTCATAAGCTGTATTTAAATTATTTTCATACCCACAAGGTAATTACGTGTTCACATTACGCGAAGCCAAAGTTCTTTTCTATTAGTTGGTGGTTTTCTTTCAAATCTACTTACCGTTAGGGAATTAACCTTGGTTGCTAATGGGATGCGGGTTTCTTTCAAATCTACTCACCGTGTGGCCATACTTGGTTGCTAATTGGATGGCGGCTTTCTTTCAAGTCTGCTCACCGTGGCGCCATACTTGTTTGCTAATGCATTGATCATGTAGCACTAACGTTAATAACATACGTCAGCAACTTTCACTTCATCAGTGTTCCAAACGCTTGCATACACCTCAGTTAGTCTCCAGAGCATGATCAAGAGGGACCTATCTGAAAACTGCTTCAGCATCAAGAACTTCTACAAGTTCTTAAGATATTCACAACCATACACTTAACAACGAGTTTGCACAACAAGCAATCAAATAAACAAGCAGAGTTTCCAAAGGAATTTTTAATAATGAGCTTTTTAGTACGCTTACACATAGTGTTCGACTACACTTATGCATGGAATGCCTCAAAAAGTCCCGCGTGAATAAAGTTTATTCCCTCCCACCTCTTAATACTTCAAAACAATTTTTAACTACAAGTATTATAAATAATACGAAACATAAAATATACGATCCGTAAAAATAATGAATTCAGTCAATCAAATTTTTAACAACGAGCTCTTTTTAGTACATTCACACGTAGTGATCAAGTATGCTTATGCGTACAATCTCTCAAAATATAAATTGTTAATCAAATAATCCAATTTAAAATCTGCAGTTATGCATGAATTACATTATAAACTTATTTCATTTTAAGAATTAAATATATAATTGATTAAGAAATTCGTTTCTTTCAAATGGAGATACGAGAATCAACAAATTCCTAAAAAAGAATTAAATAAAAATGTGTAAAAAGCATATTTTACCAGACTTTTCTGATACCAAGCAAGCATTCAGAATTGCAATATATATACGCTGTGGAGTGTATTTTATTAAGAGTAGGACAAAAGCCCCCTCTAACTTTCCAAAGATAGAACAAAAGCTCACCAAAATTTCCTTAATTAACGTAAACGTCCACTAGATATTTCACAAGTGAACATTAAATACCGACTATACTACATTATGAACACAGACAGTTACTATATTTCACATTGTGTTTTGATAGAGTTGATATGTATAAGCAAGAAAAATCAAGAAATAACGCTAAATTACTAATGTAGTACGCAACACAATACGTTTGAAAAAATCAATACATAGTCATTTAGGGATGTAGCCTGCAAACTTTTCCAGGGGAGCAGGCTTTTTCACATTAATAGCAAATCAAAAGTATATTTCAAATTACGAAAGCTTCAATAAGACAATAAGTAAAGTATATACATATTACACACGTACATAAACACATATATTATTATTATTATTATTATATTTCCAGTTTCTTAGCTTTTTGAAACCTGGATCTTGAGAGTGCGTGAATTTAAAACTACAGCTGGTGGGAAATTTACGAATAAGAAATCAAAAACTGTTCATGAAAGTCCATTTGTTTGACTGTATTTATCTTCTGTACTCATATAAAAGAGTTCAGATAAGTGACTTTCTGGACATACTACTACAAGTAGACTCGTCAAATTTTAATTTTAAAAAAATTCTTACGAAAGCAGGATATAAGAAAGAATTCTTGGAAATACATATCGTAAATAGGGTGGGGTCAGATTTTTAAAGAGTAGTATATCTCGCAAATCTCTTAAGCTAGTAAAATGAAACTTGGCGTAGAAACTTTCCACTGTAAAACAAACAAACAAACAAAAAACTGAAAATTCAGCACATAAAAGGGAAAGAATAAAATGTGCACTTTCTTTAATGTTCGAATTCCCCATTACTTATTCAGAAAATACGAGGGGATTCAAATATAAACGGCATATTTATTCCTGAACATCAACAGTTGGTAGGACTGGCCGCGCACTTCTGCTATGTTTAGGCGGGACCGCTGGGGGTGGAGAGAACGTACTGTTAGATATTTCCCGCTATTTTGTCAGTACCGTTCATGTTGTCGGAAAACGGGTACACCCCTCCATTGCGCAACGCATAATTATAAAATTTCTTACTTGTGAAGGAGTTACAGCGGCAGAAATTTGTCACAGATTGACTGCACAGTTCGGGGATCAAACATTGTCAAGGACGCTTACGTATGGAACGGGTGATTTTAGCAGACATTTGTTCGCAAACAATACGAAATTTTACAGGGTTGCCAGTATACATTTTTAAAATTATACTACCACGCTATTACTCATATAAAATCAAAAGGCCTCACCTTTTCCTGTTAATATGCGTATGAAAGTGGACTGTTTAATTACCATATGTTCTTGGAAAAATACCATTTTTTCCAGAAAAGATGGGCAAAATACTCCATCCAAAAAAGCTATACAACTCTAAATGCCAAGTTAAAATCTAACAAAATAAGAACTTTATATTCGTCTAGAGGCAAGGGCGCCGATCCTGGGGGGCCGAGGAGACCCGGGCCCGCCAAAGCTCATGTGGGCCTCCCAATTGTATTTATGAATATGCAACATTTGGTATAATTTGAATGCAATTTGTCTTAAAATATCCTCACACATACACATTCACACACACACACACACACATATATATATATATATATATATATATACCTTCTGCATCTGAACCTCCCAAATTTACAGCGAAATCGGCGCCAGTAGCATACATAGCACACTACGAGCCCACTTTTCCCCTCTATCCCTAACTGCCAAAAAATTACGAAGCCGCCGCTGACCATTACACTTTAACTCAGAAGGATAGCGCAAAGTGAGATTGAGTATTGTCTCTGCGCATAGGCATTTATGACATTTAAAATCATAAAAACTTACATCTAAAAATCTTACAATGGGATCCTACACAAAATATATTTACAGAATCTTTATCTCCAGTTTCTAAGCTTTCATGTGACACTTGAATCATTAAAATCGGTTAAAATTTAACTTAAATAATTCAATGAGAAGTAATGTATAATAAATAAAACAATTGCTGGAACAGATGATCTATCACTGATTCATTTGAACGATTCCAGTACCAGTGCTAGAACGCTCTAACACGAGATCATAAGAAATAGGTTAAATAAATGATTTAAAAAATCAGTTTATTTCAGCAAAACTGCCGTCGCAGAAATCCTAGGATCCGCCTGAGAGGTCAGCGCTCATGTTTGTTCTTGTTTTCCCCAGATAGATCCCAGGATTTTTTGTTTAATTTCTATGTACCTTCCTTCCTTACTTTGAGGTCAGTAAGTGAACTTGTGCTTTCCACCCAGCCTCGGTATAGTCACCTATCGGAATACGAGTCACAACATTCACCCACACAGCTCACAATCTTGTTGTCCTCAATCCTACCCCTGGCGCTAGATTTCCCCTTTCCCTCCCCTTCTAATTTGTTGGTTCCAACCATCAGAGACGCCCAGCCACATCCCACACATGAGTCAGAGGTGAAGACACTGTAGCCATCTGAGTTGGTACACAAGCCTTAGCTCAACTCACTTTACAGTTTCTTGAGAAATTACAAATTTTATACCCCGGCCGCAGATATAAATTCGCAAGTCCTCGGCAAGGATTTGAACCTACGTTGTCAGTAACAAATCACAAGCGCTATGGAACCGCGCGCTAAGCAACTGAGCTACTGTAGGAGAGAAAATTCACTTTCTTATTCACACAAGAAGAAACTGATGCATAAAGACAGAGCCATCTCTTAGAGAAGCGTATACCTATTTGAAGCGTTTGGCAACAGCAAGAGCCATCTATTAGCAAAGTAATAAACTAAATGATATTTAACGCCATCTATTGAATAAGTGAGTAACTGCTTGAATATGGTCACCTACCCGATAAATTTAAAAAGAAAAATATGAAAATTATGGATATCTTGGTTCCTATAAGAGAGGACTGATAATTAATTTTTGGCAATTAGTGTTTGGCTGACCCATAAGTGTTGCCAACCTATAAAATTAAAAATCACTAAGTCTAGTAACAAATTTGGTCAAGTTTGCAACATTGCAGAAAATAAAAATTCAGATATTTGAAAAATAAAAAATACTATCATAATACACATTAGATTCTAAGACTTTTTTAAAGAATAACTTTTTCCAGAAAACTCAAAGATAAACCCGTAAAAAATTCCCGAAATTTTGAATTTGTTATAGCTTCGCCAAATATTAACCGATTTTCAAAATTCAAACGACAATCAATAGAGAAATAATCTTTTGAATGTATTGTAGGTTGTATAACTCTAAGGATATTATTACAAAAACTAAAACAACTTCCTTATTTATATATGAATCTTTAAAATTCAAATGGCATTGCGTTTTTATGTCTAGAGATCTTAGTTTTATGGCTTTGTAACCACAAAACTCTTAAAATCAATTAACTATAATTTAAAACATACTTAAAATTACAAGTTTGGATACTGATAATGAAATCTTCTGCTAACTCCTTCTCTATAGGAAACAATGATTTCTTAAACTCAGTCCATTGATCATAGTTTAAGCTGAATAAACAACCATTAATTTCGAAGACAACTTCTGTGCTTTCTTGAACATTCCTAATTACATTGAAATTATTACTAAGAATAAATTTCTCTTGGGGCTCCATACTAACCACTCCATTTTTTACTTCAGAAAAAATTTTTAATAATTTTTGTTATTTCTTAGATTCATTTCTAAAGTAAAACTGATGTATTTTGTAACCATTATCTAAATCTTTCAAGCCTTCATACTTAACAAACAGCTTATATTTTTTCATGTCTTTCAACACTTGCTCAGTATCATCATTATATCTTTGTGGTAATAACGTCTTATATTTTTATCTAAATGTACTAAGACTCTTTGACCATAACGTTGTGTTTGAATTAATTTCCATAATGTTATCTCGTACGGTTTACCTCTTTCTAACTCATCTATGCGAAGGAATCTCAATGCTTTTTTCTTATTCTCATTTTTCTTATTCAAATAATTAGCCATAGCTTATTTGTTATAAGGAAAATGTTCGTTTTATGAAAATTTCATAAAACCGCTTTCCATTTGAAATTTACGTGCAGAACTCAACAGTTGGATAATTATCTTTTAGACCAGTGTATTTGATTTTTATTCCATCTTTAATGATCTCATCAATCATTGCTCAAGACTTCCAAGTTATTTAAAACCTCAATATGACTCGCCATCGTATTTATTATATAGAAAATCACTAATCACTCTTCAATTTTCATCTTTAACAAAAAACTTTTTAATTATTTTTATGTTTATGGAGAACCTCTATAAACATCACAAAAATACATTTAACTATCTAAAACTCTTCTACTACTTTCTCGTTCTTAGGGTCGTATGTGAAGTTCTTTTGTCCAATTAAAATCGCATAGCATATAGTATTAGCAGCCACAGCTTCTGCAAAGTCTACTACAATCTTTATGTTTGTTCTCTCATTTACTGATACATTCTTCCTCTTACTACAATTAATCACATACATTGGTCTGTTAGCTATAAACACTTTAGGATCATAGTACATTTCGGTATTACCACATGTTATTCTCTTAAATGCAGTATAATCTTCGTACATCTTGAAATAATCCCTGTTAGCAATATCTAAGTTTCTTGATTCTTTTGGAAATACCTCATTCCTTCCATTCTTAAGATAGATATTCTTTACCTTACAATGATCAAAATTACTTGCATTTGCTGTTTGTTTATCACTTCTATCAGTTTGGAACATTACAACTACGAAATCAGGCATATCAAATTGTCTAGAATTAAATTGAGTAGTAACATCGAACTCCAAGAAAGAACCTATAACAGTCTTCTGAACACACTGATAAGTATGGAATGAAAACATGATTTTAGGTCCTTTAAGAATATTCAACTTTAGCTCTTTTTCATAATTAGATTCGTATTCAAACTAGGCATTCTTATCTCCATATTCTTTATTGTTATTTTTCCATCATGAGGAGCTGTTGCACCTGCTCCTGTTCCAGTCCATTTGTACAAGACGTCGTTATTTTTGTTTGCTTTTGTAAATGTTATTCTCAATCTACCTTTCCACATAACCTCTTTATAATCACTTAAAAAGCCAAGAATTAATCTTAATGGGTACAAAACGCTAAAGTCCTTTCGTAGACCAAGTTTATCATCTGTTTCAAATCCTACTTGTTTTAGATATTCAACTTGTGGTTTGGAAATCTTTAATGTTCCAATAGCTGTAGATGTTATTCAGATAGTTCAATCTTATCTATAACAACTCCATGCTATCTAACCTCAATTTGGGAAAAGAAGAATGGTAAGAAGTTATCTACAAGTTTATAGTATCATTTGCACCAAATGTTCCTCCAGCTGATGCACCAACAACTTCAAAATTCATATGACAATCTGCTTTGTGTGGATGTATAAACCCATCCCCCACATCGAAATTAAACTCAATATCTGTTAGCTTCATTCAAATTATTAAATGTTCTTGTGTTAGGTTTAAAACTCTGTAACTCATAACTCTCAATACTATCCATTTATTATAAAAAAATCTTGAAACAACGATTTTATGGAATGTACCCATAAAAGAATTATACATAATAACATTTAAAAACTTATAATCCCCATCCTAACTTAACCTTAGCACTCATAGCAGTACCAACTCCAAATGCAGCTAATCGTTCACCAATTGATGCATCACTACTAAATGCTCTATTCCATGCTTTAGTTTCTAGTTCCTTATCTGCAGTATGTCTTGACTCTGTATCTTTATTGTCTCTGTAGTTTATATCGTGCTCTTTACAAGCCTCATCTAATGGGTTAATACCTTTATCACCTCTTTTTAACCTTTCTTATAGCTTAGTGCCCGGGCCACAGTACGAAATTCCAGGAATATGTAACTCAAATGGTAATTTATTAATTAAGTCATTTACTAATCCTTTTCCAGCTTCTCATCATTCCGGAATCGTGGTGGTAATGTATTTAAGATCTTAATCAAATAACCTATACCTTTCGAATCATTAGGAATAAATTGTGAAAGCTTATTATTAATCATACTCACTATACCTACTTTCTCATTATAAAAGTTATTATTACCAGCCTTTTCTTCTGCATCTATAACTATTAACCGATCAATTAACTTTCTCTCACCATCCATCCATATATATTATTTTAGTAATTCGTTGTATATTTTTATTCCTTCCCCAGACTTTGGTGTTTTCTTGTTGGTGTTGGAGGTAAATATGGTTTAATATAATCATCCCAAATAGGCTTGATAATATTAATGTACTTAGAATCTCTATTAGATGCTACTTTTCTATCTCGATTATATTTTGGAAGGCAGCATCTGATTCTATTATTATTTCCTTGTACTGTTCAAAATCATCATCATCCTAATCTTCAATGGTTTTATTAGTATTCATCGTTAACAATTCCCAACGACCTGTTCCTTTATAAGCTTTACCATTAATCATCAAATCATCGCCACTCGCTTTAACTTCAGAAATTCCTATATTATTTATTATTCTTTCATCTTCAACAGCTCTTATTCCAAATACACTATCATTTCTTCTACTATAATATTTTGTTGCAATCTTACCAAATGATTGTGCTCTTGTTAAAGGCTCTACTCCTTCGACTTTCTCTTTAATTTGTTTTCTCATTTGTTTTATTTCTCCTGTTATAGGTGTATCACTACCACTTGGGGGACTATCATAAGTTATCTTTTTAGGTGTTTCTAGTAGACTAGGATATATTGAAGCCGTCTTATGTACAGCTGAAACAAGTTCAGTTATTAGATTTTTATTTTGTTCTGCCACTTCTTTGATCTCACTTCCTAAATTTTGGATAGCTTCAATTACAGGTTGTTCTTGGGTCTTAAATTTATCGTATATGCCTGCTCTTTCTTTCTTCCAAGATTTGAAGCCCTTTATCAAGAACGCCTTTAACTTAATATTCTTGTTAATTTTTTTCTCATCCATTTATTATATAGAAAACCAACAAACGTCATAAAATGTCAAAAAACGTTAAAAAACTTCGAAAAAACGTAAACCGTTAAAACGTCAAACGAGAAAAAAACGTCAAACGTTTATAAAGTGTTTTATCTTGTTTCTGTAGTTACCATTGTTTACCTTCCTTGTCATATCAATTACTATAAAACCATAATCTTCTTGCCAACATTTTGAACATATCTCTTTAAATTTACCATAAGGCATATCCCCTCCAACAAACTCGTTATACACATGTTTAAGATTAGTATCATCTTGTCTAAATACGCATAGGAAGTTAACTTTATCTCTTATAAGCTGTTTAGATACTTTTGAATATGTCTCTGCAAGATAGAAACTGTAAATGTGTATGTCTACCTCTCGTAAAGTAATTTCTAACGGTATCTTGGTTCTCCAAAATGTAATCGTCAAACACAACAGAGTATTTCTCACATTCATCAATAGGTACAATACAATCGTTACTGCTTAAGAACGTTGCTATTTTCTTCTTGAACTTTAGTTCTGCTTTTTCAAATCGATCTTTTAATTGTTCATACTTTGGCTGATTCATGCTTTTAGAATATATGTAGAAATAAATATTGTTTAACCAACCTGGCTATAGTAAAAAGTTAAATAACAGAAAAGTCTTACCACAACCAGATGGACCCACAATAAGACATCGAATATCATCAGGTATAAGTTCTCCATTTCTTTTCTTAACTGTTGTTTCTTTTATCATCTCTTTTACATCCCAATTAATAGTTTTTTTACTCATTTATTATAGAGAAATTTTTGATTCAGACACGATAAATCGCCAAGTCCTTATGAGTTAAGCCCTGGATGCCAGAGTCTTTTATGATTTTATATCTTTAAGTTGTTCTCTGATCTTATGTAACGTATTTTTTATGTATTCTTCATCCATTTCGCCATTTAATGTTATCGTCTCTAACTGTTCTTTAAATGAGTAAATACAAGTGTCAATGGTCTTGTATTCATCTTTTTTTGCTTATGTTTAACTTGGAAGACAAACCTGTTATTATAGCACTTCCAGTTGCAAGAGATGTTGTTAATATTGAGTAAATTGTTACGGGTATAAAATATTAATAAACCCAGTTGTTGCAGAAAGTATAACCGATAACGTAATCAACGTATAGTATGCATATCTAACAATTCGTAGTTTTCTATTTTTCTTCTTTAAGCTGTATTCTAACTTTTGAATGATATCTTCTATTAACTTGATTACTTTCTCTCTTGGAATATCTCTAGGTAAATCAAACTCGTTCATTTATTATATAATAAATGGTTAAGGTATTTAAGTTAACGAGTGATAATTCTGTTTTAAAAAGAAACTCCATTACGAATGAGACAACAGTAACAACTATTTAAGTATAGGACTAGTTGGGTTTAACAGTACATATCTAACTTCAAACCTTACCCACAATGCGTCGTTTCACTATGGAAATGAAATTGTTATTATACCAAATGGACAATACAGCTTAAACAGTCTTAATGATTATTTAAAATCTCGCTCCATAAACATAACGTTAAAAGAGCATCATATAACAAATAAAGTAAAAATAGAAACAGGTGATATTGATATCAGAATGGGAAATTTAGATACTGTTAGATAGATAGGATTTAGGTTTTTTGAATTGTTAGAAAAGAACAAAACACATATTGGAAGTAAGTTACCAAATTTTTATGCGTTCGATACAATTAAGTTCACTGTAATATAGCAGATGGTATGTTTGTTAAAGATACGGAGTACACGCATAGAGAAACAGGAATTATAACATCATTTAAAACAGATGCCGAGTTTAAACATAGTATTATTTACGAGCCTACTTATCCATTATTTTTCCCTATATCTAAAGACAAGGTTGATAATTTTGAGATAAGGATAACAGATGAGAATGATTCCTTAATTGATTTTGGTGGTGCTACAACAACTGTACTTTTACAAACCAAGATTTTCTCTTAAATAAATAGGAAATGTGTTTTATTAAAGGTTGTATGTTTAGTGTTCCTTACAGTGAACTAAAGGATTTAAATATCGATCATGTATTAACAAAGAAACGAGTTAACGATAAATCCAAGAAAATTGAAGAAGGTAAAGGAATGGATTTAACTCTAACTACTGCACAAATGAAAAAGATTAAGAAAGAGGATATGGGTGGTTTTATCTTTACAATTCCAGCCATTTTAGCAGGTTTAGGAGCAGTTGGTTCATTAGCAGGTGGTGCAGCAGCGATTTCTAAAACTGTGCTTGATGCCAAGAAAAATAAACAAGAACTTGAAGAACAAAAAAGGCACAATATGGCTATAGAAGAAAAACAAGGAGCAGGTAAACCAAAGAAGTCAAAAAACTAAAACCATTGACCAACTTCGATATAGAGAGCTTGATTAAAGAATTACAGATAAAACGATTTAGAGGTGTATTTATGAGTGGCGAACTTCCACAAAAACCCTATATAAATGAGTGCGGTGTAGTTAACTTCGATAAATCAGAAAACATTGGTACTCATTGGATATGGTATTGGAAAGATAACAACGAAAAGTACGTGTTCGATTCTTATGGTGGTGTTCCTCCTAAACAACTAGAACAATATCTTGGTACCGAATACTTATTTTATAATGACGAACGAATACAAGACTTTAATTCAGTTATATGTGGTCATCTTTGTGTTAAGGTCTTAAATCTAAATCAAGGGTATTCTTTTAGTAACGTTATGTATATGTTTAAAAATAATTAAATATTATTATGCCGTTTAAGTGCTTTTATGGTTTGTGTCCATAAAAGTTTTGTTTAAGACAAATATGGAAGCTATACACAATAGATTTCTAGATTATTTTAAGAAGCATGTTGATGAACTAGATACACTAGATAGATATAATTTTTATGAGTATTTTCAGTATGTTAGTGAGATAGACTTAAAAGATAGAAACAACGTATATAAAGTTATTGATTTGTGGAAAACGTTAATACCTAAATTTTTGTACACGGATGAAGAGTTGAAAAAGTTACGTCCAATAATTACCTTAAAGGAGTTGTTGTCAAATTATAAATCTAGATCATTAGAATGCAGTAATTGTGCTAGTAACTCATTAACAAAAGGCATGAAAAGCTACATTTGTAATGATTGTTCTGTAGAGAGTGGTTGGGTTTACAGTACTAATAAAGAAATGAAAGCTGGTTGTGCAAGAAAACCATGGTATGATACTACAAAAAAATGAAGTTACAGTTATCTCGTTTACGAGCTTTACAGGTAGAATTATTTCCAAAGATTTGTTCAAGGTGTTAAATGATGAATTTAGACATATACCAAAAGATTTCATATCAGCAAAAGATGTTCTAGAAGTACTAAAGAAAAACAAATACACAAAATATTATGATGATGTCTATTTAATACACTATCACGTTACAGATCAAAAACCATTAAAATTACAACATATGGAAGAAACACTTATAAACGAGTTCGAAAACTTACACGAGGCCTTTAAAGAACTGTATCCGAAAGAGTATTGTTTATTAACTTGTGTATTGTACTATCTGTTGAAAAAGCATGATGTTCATGTTGATACTGATTTTAAACACTCACCTATACAAATAGAGATGTTAAAGAAATGTTTTTAAAAATTAGGATGGACATTTTCTTTATAATAAATTAGCATGGATATATTTGGTAATGTTGTAAATAGAAAAGGTGATGTTGATATTAGTGAAGAAAAATTAAAATTGTTGGAGAAATTAAATGATGTTAGCGTAAATCAACTTAGGTCAATAGAAGCTCAATTAGAGAACGATAGAAAACGATTTGAAGATGTATTAGAAACGTTATAAGACACATACGTAAAGAAAGAAGATTTTCAAAAGATTAAAATGCATACTACAAAATTGATTATGCAGAAAGAAACTATACCCTTTTATGTCGATTGAGAGCTAAAAACGTTAAGGAGCCAATCTTTGGAATATTTAATCTCTCTAATGGCTACAAATTTCTCTATAGTGGTACAATAATGCACATGGAATTAAGTTTGGATAAATACTTTTTAGAAATATATTTAGGTGATACTTTGATTCAACAGTTACCTTTTAGCTTTAAGAAGAACGATATAATTACAATTAAACCAAATAAAAATTCTGCTATGGAAGAAGGGCAATTATTGTTTGTTGTAATGTACTACCATGAGCAAAATGAATGACGCGTCTCTTTATTTTGAAGTTTTTTTGAAAATATCTCCGTTTTCTTTATATGTTCGAAATTTCGGAAGGTTTCCCCAGCAGGACAGGTTAATAACAAACCCGTTTTTAATATCTGTGTTAGATATTAGCTTAAAATAAAGAAATTAGAAGCAAAAAACATTAAATCGACAGAAATCTCGAGAATTACCAACTCTGCTAAAGTGGGAAATTTTCAAGAACGCGAGGGAATTCTGCAGTTCAACACGAAGCAGCGACATCTATGTCATTGAGAGAAATGTGGATTAGATCTACAAACAAAAATTTTAACGAAATATTTCTAGTATGTCTTATTATATGCATTATCAGCGAACTCCAAATATATGAATCTATGCTAAGTATTAACGTATAGATAGTGCAAATAGTGGAAATTACCTATGGAAAAAGACGAATTGTTAGCCCAATCGTAATGAAAAATCGTCTTTACTCTAGAACAGGTTCAGCTTACGTAAGAGAGCAAATAGCTCAGTTAGGTAAAGCAACGAGTTTGTATACCGAAGGTAGACGGTTCGAATCCCGCGCAAGTACTGTTGTCATTTTTATCACTAAGGTTATTTTATTTATTTTTTATTTGGAAAAGAATCAAATTGTAACATATGTGTAAAACTCATGACGATACCAAAAAAAAAGAAAGAAAATATCGTCGCATTTGCATTAGTGTGTCTAATTTTTGTTTGCAAACAGTTTCGTAATTATTTCCCCTGTGCTCACTCATGCATAACGAATGTTTTCCAGTAAATGTTAATTCTAATTTGGAGAATTTTATAGTTTCACAATGTTTCTCACTACATAGTCTTCTATCTACGTGTTTGGATATTTTGATAACAGATTTCCCTATTAAATGTTTAATTTTCTCTATTAATATTTGTCTTAAATTGAAATTGTTTTGAATTTAATACATAAGCAAAGTTGCCCGAAGGAGGGGAGCTCAAGTAATAGATATTCTACGTAAAAGCAACCTATTGTAGAATGATGATGCTTCTTACCTTCAGCACATAATCTTAACGTTAGAGAGTCAGAGAGAGAAAAATCCTGGTTTTACCTCCTCTATGACCACCCATCTTAAACCTCTACATATCATTGTTCGTCTCACATAATTTCGGCTCTCCAAAGACATTCATATTTATTATTATTATTATTATTATTATTATTATTATTAATGAATATGCCACCCTTACATAATGTTGTAACTTTACACATCTTAGTTTAAAGTGCTTTCTTTAGTAATAATTTGAGCAACCACGTCACAAAATTTAAAATGTATGAATGGGCACGACGTTTTATTTCCCCTCCTCTCTTTTCAGCACCCTCCAACAGAAGGTATATAATTTCTGAGAAGCAGGGCAGACAAAATGAATAAGAAATATATTTAGAGCATCCTTTCCTCCTTCGTGAATGTAATATCACGTAGCATTTTTTATTCTACTGAAGACGACCCTAGGCCGTTATGGTTAGGTAACAAAAGAAATACCTAATATATTTATAGCGCCCCTTATCTGTAATATTACCTCTTCTTTATTTGTTCGAGGCTTCCCTACACAACCAAGGGTGACAAAAAGAATAGGAAAAGTGTCTAAAGATTACAAAAGACTTTATATTTTGTCAGAAACAAGGCAGTATATACACAACATTGCTTTCGTTAACAAGTGTTTCACCCTTGAGTCGCTTATAAAATTATGCAGAATAACTTTTGCCGATCATTGTTCTAGAGGGATTTGTCCAGGATGGTTTGGTGTCGAGCTAATAACAATAAGTATATTTATTTACATCACTGTTAAAGAAATAGCAAACTTTCTGAAAGGAACTTACTTAGGAAACAGATCTTCCTTCTACTTAGCCAGAGCCCACTCTGAAAAATTGCATCTGGCATTCTGAGTGAAAGTTCTATGGGACTATTAGAAAAATATATTCCCGTTTTCACGCTGATGGTAGAATTTCTTAAACAGTTATTGAATTACGTTCGAAGGGTAGGCGTAAATAGCGCCCCCGCAACAATGTGGCGTGGGGACCGCACAAGCTGCAAGGCCAAAAAATATACAGAAAGTACGAAGGGGCGGAGCAGGCCAAATTTTCACACGGGCAAAGTGACTTTTTGGCGCCCTTCCCCTAGTAGTAGCCTATATTTTACATTTTATCATAGTGTTTTTAATAGTTTAAACCAGGAGCGTCATTTCAGATCTTGCTTTGGGGGGGGGGCAAGACCTCTTGATATAAGTAAAATTTCGCGTTTTTCACTGATTTACTACTATTCTAATGATAAAATCTATATACATCTCAAACTCACGGGGGGCAAATGCCCCTCCCTGCCCTCCCTAAATGATGCCCCTGTTTTAAACCCATTTTCAAAAAGAAATCCATTACCTAGGAAAAGTTCACAAAGAATATGGCCCGCTATAAACAATACCAACTCCACCCCCCTGGTCTAGTGGCTAGCACGCCTGCCTTCTGTGGTAC